>NC_092783.1:65694487-65899310 GCF_047496795.1 Chiloscyllium punctatum
GTCGCAAATTTAATAGGGGCTTTATCGGATCAGAATATTTTTATAGAGTGGGAGGTAGATAAATGTATAAGACAAAGGAGGCTTACAGTGTAGATAATTGTTGTTTAATGTTCTCTTTTCGAGTTAAGGAATAAATTGTGAATTTTTTCTTTAAATAGTGGAATTTGGGGTAGGTCTCTGTCACTCATACTTTAACAAGATTCTGAGACAAGGTGAGCTTTTCAGTGTATTTGGTTTAAATTAGCAGAAGGGTTTACTCCGTGTCGTGGCACAATATTTTGGCTTTGACTGCTTTCTGTGGAAATGAATTCCACAGACTGACCACTTTCTGGGTGAAGAAAATTCTCATCTTAGTCCAAAATGGTTTACCCCATATCCTTAGTCTGTCACCCTGAGTCTGGATTTCCCAGTCATCTACTTTGTTTAGTCCACTTAGAATTTTATAGATTTCTATGAGGTTCCTTTCATTCTTCTAAACTGCACTGAATATAGTCATAAGTGATTCAATCTGTGCTCATTCATCAGTCCCACCATCCAAGGAATCAGTTTGGTAAATCAGTGTTGCACTCCCTCCATAGCCAGAATGTTTTTCCTCAGATAAGGACCACACAATATTCCAGATGTGGTCTTCTCAAGCCCTGTATAACTGCAGCAAGATATCCCTGCTCCTATACTTTATCTCCCTTACTATGAAGGCCAGCATATAGTTTGCCTTCCTTACTACCTGCTGCATTTCTGTGCTCACCTTCAGCAATGGGTAAACAAGGACATAAGGTCTCATTACACATTCTCCACTCCCAATTTATAGCCATTCAAATAAGATCCAGCTTCCTGTTTTTGTTCCCAAAATTGGTAACCTCACATTTAACTACATTATACTACAGCTGTACATTGGAGCTACAATTCAGGTTCCCATCTCCCCTGCTGAATTAGTTTAAACTCTCCCGAAGAGAGCATTAGCAAATTTCCCTCCCAGCATATTGGTACCCCTCTGGTTCAGGTGCAGACCATCCTGTTTGTAGAGGCTCCACCTACCCCAGAATAGGCCCCAATTATCCATATATCCGAATCCCTTCCTCCTGCACTTTGGAAGGAACAACAGGAATGCAGAGTACTCAGCTAATGATAAGATTCTTGGTAGTGTAGATGAATGGAGAAATCTCAGTGTCCATGTACATAGATGCCTGAAAGTTGCCACCCAGGTTGATAGGGCTATTAAGAAGGCATACGATGTGTTATGTTTTATTGGCAGAGGGATTGTGTTTTGGAACCATGAGATCATGCTGTAGCTGTACAAAACTCTGGTGAAGCTACACTTGGAGTATTGCATACAGTTCTGGACACTGCATTACAGGAAGGATGTGGAAACATTAGAAAGGGTTCAGAAAGGATTTACTAGAATATTGCCTGGTATGGAGGGAAGGTCTTTTGAGGAAAGGCTGAGGGAGTTGAAGCTGTTTTCATTTGAGAGGAGGCGGCTGAGAGGTGACTTAATAGAGACATAGAAGATAATCAGAGAGTTAGATTGGTTGGACAGTGAGGGCCTTTTCCCCTGGATGGTGATGGCTAGCACACAGAGACATATCTTTAAATTGAGGGGTGATAGATATAGGACAGATGCCAGAGGTAGTTTCTTTACTCAGAGGGGCGTGGAACAGCCCGCCTACAACAGTAGTAGACTTACCAACTTTAAGGGCATTTAAATGATCATTGAATAAACATATGGATGAGAGTGGAATAGTGTAGGTTAGATGGGCTTCAGATTGGTTCCACAGGTGCGTGCGACATCGAGGGCTGAAGGGCTTGTACTGCACTGTAATGTTTTATGTTATCAGTCACTTGAATACCAGCGACCTCAATACCATTCTGAGCTATGCTCAAAATCATGATGTAGTAGTCAAAGCTCATCTCACCAGGTTATAAGATTGAATAGAGGCAGGTTCCAGATGAAAGATTAGGGCAGCATTTACAGACAGGTGAGGCAAATAAGGCCAGGAATACCAGATACCACATCTTATCAAAATCTGCAGTGGAGGTATTTTTGATTAATGTAAGCCTAAACAGATCATGTTGAATTCTATGTACTACCTGTGTGCTTTTCAATATATAAATGTCTGATGACTTCTTGATTAAAACTTCTCTGAGGCAGAATTCTGTTTAAGGTAAAGCTCTCCTAATGTATTGGTAAAATAACCGATCCTAATCTATACCCGAGATGGTTTTGTAAAATATTCTACCACAACAGAAGCTAGCTGCAACATTTCTTTGAAAATATCTGTTTTTTTAGGTTCCCTACAGTGTGGAAACAGGCCCTCCGGCCCAACAAGTCCACACCGACCCTCCGAAGAATAACCCACCCAGACCCATCTCCCTCTGACTAATGAACGTAACACTATGGGCAATTTAGCATGGCCAATCCACCCAACCTGCACATCTTTGTGACTGTGATAGAAAACCGGAGCACGCGGAGGAAACCCATGCAGACACAGGGAGAATGTGCAAACTCCACACAGTCACCCGAGGCTGGGATCAAACCTGGGATCCTGGTGCTGTGAGGCAGCAGTGCTAACCACTGAGCTCAACAGAGTGACAGAATTGTTGCAGCACAGGAGGTCATTTGACCTATAGTACCAGCACTTGTTGTATTACCTATTGCCGACTCCTGTCTTTCCAAATATCCCCATACACCATTTCTATCCAAATAATCATCCAAATCCCTCTGCCTCAACTGAACTTGCTAACACCTTTCTCAACAATGCATTCCACAACCTAACTACTCTCTATGCAAAACAGTTTTTGTCTCACATGATCATTGCTTATTTTCACATCCCTTTAAATCAGCGTCCTCTTGTTCTTGCCCCTTTTATGAGCAGGAACATCCCTACCTCCTCCATTCAGCCCACTCATGATCTTGAAAACCTCAATCAAATCTCTTCTCACCTTCCCTCCAAGAAAAACAGACCCACTTCTTCAATCTATATTCATCACTGAAGTTTCTCATTCCTGGAACCATTCTCTTTAATCAGTTTTACATTTAAGGAGTACTCCATTGTTATAGATGAGCACATCCAACACAAAAACCACAGGTACAGGCAAATGTTAAGAGTTTGTGAGTCCATTCAGTATTCTAACAACAGTAGGGTTGAAACTGGCTGGTGCGTGTGTTCAGGCTTCTGTACCTTCTCCGTTGTAGAAAAATATTGCCAGGGTGGGATGGATCTTTGAGAATGCTGGTAGCCTTTCCTTCACAGCGGGCCTGGTAGATGGATTCTATAGACGGGAGGTTGGCCTTTGTGATTGTCTGGGCTGAGTTCACCACTCTTTGTAACCATCTCCAATCTTGAATGGTACAATTGTATTACCAGGTAGTGATATATCCAAACAGAATGCTCTTGATGACACACCTTTAAAAGTTGGCAAGGGTATTTGCCATCACACCAAATTTCCTCAGCTGTCTGATGAAGAAGAGACATTGCTGGGCCTTTGTAACCAGTGCGTTCACATGAAGAGTCCGAGAAAGCTTGTTGTGGATGACCACTCCCAGGAGCTTGACATTCACCACTTGTTCCAACTCTGTGCTGTTAATGCGTAGGGGGGCTTGACTAACATCCCGCTGAAAGTCAATACTGAGTTCCTTTGCTTTGCTGGCATTGAGAGCTAGGTTGTTCTCAGTATGCCGTTTTTCCAGGTCTTTCACCTCCCATCTGTGGTCTGTTTCGTCACCAGCTGAGATTTGATCTATATGGTGGTGTCATCAATGAACTTGTAAATAGCATGAGGTAAAAACAATGACTGCAGATGCTGGAAAGCAAATACTGGATTAGTGGAGCTGGAAGAGCACAGCAGTTCAGGCAGCATCCAATGAGCAGCGAAATCGACGTTTCGGGCAAAAGCCAAGGACTTTTGCCCGAAACGTCGATTTCGCTGCTCGTTGGATGCTGCCTGAACTGCTGTGCTCTTCCAGCTCCACTAATCCAGTAATTGTAAGTAGCATGGCCAATGTAAATGGATCTTCCATCCTCAACACCCCTAACGTCTTCCCTAACCAGTTACCTTCCACCATCCCCTCCTGCTACACACCCTTTCTCGCCCTCACCTCTTCACTATTATTCCTTTTTCACTATTTCTTCCCCTCCCTTCATCTGCTCTCTGTCTCCCCATTTTCTTTGATGAGTGCAGCGACAACACCACTCAAGGAGCTTGACACCATCCAGGACTAATCAGTCCCATTTGATTGGCATCACATCTGCGAGCATCCACTCCTTCCAATACCAAATCTCAGTAGCAGCATAGAACATTACAGCACAGTATAGGTCCTTCAGCCCTTGATGTTGTGCTGACCTGTGGAATCTGAAGCCTCTCTCTCCTATATTATTCAATTTTCATCCATATGTCTATCCAATGACCATTTAAATGCCCGTAAAATTGGCAAGTCTACTACAGTTGCAGGCAGTGTGTGCCATGCCCCTACTGCTCTCTGAGTAAAAACAACTACCTCTGAGATCTGTCCTACATCTATCACCCATCACTTTAAAGCTATGTCCCCTCGTGCTAGCCATCACCATCCGAGGAAAAAGGCTCTCACTGTCCAGCCTATCTAAACTTCTGAATACCTTATATGACTCTTATTAAGTCACTTCTCAACCTGCTTCACTAACGAAAACAGTCTCAACTCCCTCAGCCCGTCCTTATAAGACCTTCCCTCCATACCAGGCAACATCCTAGTAAATCTCCTCTGAACCCTTTCACATCATTCCTATAATGCAGTGACCAGAACTGTACGCAATACTCCAAGTGTGGCCACGCCAGAGTTTTATACAGCTACATCATTGACCTCATGGTTCTGAAACTCAATCACTCTACTAATAAAAGCTAACACATCCTATGCCTTCTTAACAACCCTATCAACCTGGGTGGCAACTTTCAGGCATCTATGTACATGGACACAGAGATCTCTGCTCATCTACAGTACCAAGATTCTTATAATTCACCCAGTAGTCTTTATTCCTGTTACTCTTGAGAAACAAACTTGTAAGGAGATCTCAGCTTTCTGTAAGAATAACAGGGTAGTTATGTTAGGGGATTTTACCGTTCCAAACATAGACTGGGGCTGCCATAGTGTTAAGGATGTAGATGGAGAGGAATTTGTTAATTTTCTGATTCAATATGTGGATGTACTTACTAGAGAAGGTACAAAACTTGACCTACTCTTGGGAAATAAGGCAGGGAAGGTGACTGAGATGTCAGTGGGGGTGCACTTTGGGGCTAGTGCCATAATTCTATTAGATTTAAAATAATTATGGAAAAAGATAGACCAGATCTAAAAGTTGAAGTTCTAAATCGGAGAAAGGTCAATTTTGACGGTATTAGGCAAGAACTTTCGAAAGCTGATTGGGGGCAGATGTTCGCAGGTAAAGGGACGGCTGGAAAATGGGAAGTCTTCAGAAATGAGATAAGAAGAATCCACAGAAAGTATGTTCCTGTTAGGGTGAAAGGAAAGGCTGGTAGGTGTAGGAATGCTGGATGACTAAAGAAATTCAAGGTTTGGTTCAGAAGAAGAAGGAAGCAAAAGAAGGTATAGACAGGATAGATCAAACAAATCCTTAGAAGAGTATAAAGGAAGCAGGAGTATACTTAAGAGGGAAATCAGGAGGGCAAAAACAGGACATGACATAGCTTTGGCAAATGGAATTAAGGAGAATCCAAAGAGTTTTTACAAATACATTAAGGACAAAAGGGTAACTAGGGAGAGAATAGGGCCCCTCAAAGATCAGCAAGGTGGCCTTTGTGTGGAGCTGCAGAAAATGGGGAGATATTAAATGAGTATTTTGCAACAGTATTTACTGTGGAACAGGATATAGAAGATATAGACTGCAGGGAAATAGATGGTAACAGATGCCCAAAATGTCCAGATTACAGAGGAGGAAGTGCTGGATGTCTTGAAATGGATAAAGGTGGATAAACCCCCAGGACCTGATCAGACGTACCCTAGAACTCTGTGGGAAGCTAGAGAAGTGATTGCTGGGCCTGTTGCTGAGATATCTGCATCATTGATAGTCACAGGTGAGGTGCCAGAAGACTGGAGGTTGGCAAACGTGGTGCCACTGTTTAAGAAGGGTGGTAAGGACAAGCCAGGGAACTATGGACCAGTGAGCCTGATCTTGGTGGTGGGCAAGTTGTTGGAGGGAATCCTGAGGGACAGGATGTACTTGGAAAGGCAAAGACTGATTAGGGATAGTCAATATGGCTTTGAGCGTGAGCGTCCTCATGTCTCACAAACTTCATTGAGTTTTTTGAAGAAGTAACAAATGAGGATTGATGAGGGTAGAGCGGTAGATGTGATCTTTATGGACTTCAGAAAGGCGTTCGACAAGGTTCCCATGGGAGATTGATTAGCAAGGTTAGATCTCACGGAATACAGGGAGAACTAGCCGTTTGGATACAGAACTGGCTCAAAGGTAGAAGACAGAGGGTGGTGGCGGAGGGTTGTTTTTTAGACTGTAGGCCTGTGACCAGTGAAAGTGCCACAAGGATCAGTGCTGGGCCCTCTACTTTTTGTCATTTACATAAATGATTTGGATTCGAGCATAAGAGGTAGTTAGTAAGTTTGCAGATGACACCAAAATTAGAGGTGCAGTGGACAGCGAAGAGGGTTATCTCAGATTACAACAGGATCTGGACCAGATGAGCCAATGGGCTGAGAAGTGGCAGATGGAGTTTAATTCAGATAAATGAGAGGTGCTGCATTTTGGGAAAGCAAATCTTAGCTGGACTTATACACTTAATAGTAAGGTCCTAGGGAGTGTTGCTGAACAAAGAGACCTTGAAGTGCAGGTTCATAGCTCCTTGAAAGTGGAGTCGCAGGTAGATAGGATAGTGAAGGCAGCGTTTGGTATGCTTTCCTTTGTTGGTCAGAGTATTGAGTATAGGAGTTGAGAGGTCATGTTGCAGCTGTATAGGACATTGGTTAGGCCACTGTTGGAATATTGCGTGCAATTCTGGTCTCCTTCCTATCGGAAAGATGTTGTGAAACTTGAAAGGATTCAGAAAAGATTTACAAGGATGTTGCCAGAGTTGGAGGATTTGAGCTATAGGGAGAGGCTGAACAGGCTGGGGATGTTTTCCCTGGAGCGTCGGAGGCTGAAGGGTGACCTTTTAGAGGTTTACAAAATTATGAAGGGCATGGATAGGGTAAATAGGCAAAGTCTTTTCCCTGGGGTCAGGGAGTCCAGAACTAGAGGGCATAGGTTTAGGGTGAGAGGGGAAAGGTATAAGAGACCTATGGGGCAACATTTTCACACAGAAGGTGGTAAGTGTATGGAATGAGCTGCCAGAGGAAGTGGTGGAGGCTGGTACAATTACAACATTTAAGAGGGATTTGAATGGGTATATGAATAGGAAGGGTTTGGAGGGTTACAGGCCGGGTGCTGGCAGGTGGGACTACATTGTGTTGGGATATCTGGTTGACATGGACGGTCTGTTTCCATGCTGTACATCTCTATGACTCAATGGCTCCTTCCATTGTGAATAATTTTTCTCCATTTGCCACCTCTCAGCCCAGCTCTGCAGCTTATCTATGTCCTTCTGTAACCTACAACATCCTTTGTGACTGTCCAGAATTCTACTGAAGTTAGTGTCGTCAGCAAATTTACTAACCCATTCTCCTATGCCCCCATCCAGGTTATTTATAAAAATGACAAACAGCAGTGGACCCAAAAAAGATCCTTGCGGTACACCAGTAGTAACTGAACTCCAGGATGAACATTTCCCACCAACCACCACCCTCTGCATTCTTTCAGCTAGCCAATATTGGATCCAAGCCACTAAATTGCTCTCAATTCCATGTCTTGGAATTTTCTGCAATAGCTACCATTAAGAACCTTATCAAACACCTTAATGAAATCCACATGCACCACACCAACCGCTTTACCCTCATCCACCTGTTTGGTCACATTCTCAAAGAACTCAATATTATGAGACACAACCTACCTTTTACGAAACTGTTGACTATCCCTTATCAACTTATTTCTATCGAGATGATTATAAATCCTATCTATTACGACTGAAGGAAGGCTCACTGGTCTATAATTACCAGGGTCATCTCTATTCCCCTTCTTGAACGAGGGAACAGCATTTCCTAACCTCTAGTCTTCTGGTACTATCCCTGTTGACAACGACAACATAAAGATCAAAGCCAAAGGCTGGTCAATCTCGTCCATGATTTCCAAGAGAATTCTAGGATATATCCCATTTGGCCCAGGGACTTTTCTATTTTCACACTTTTCAGAATTGCTAACACCTCCTCCTTGTGAACCTCAATTTCATCTAGTCTAGTAGCCTGTTTCTCAGCATTCTCCGTGACATTTTTGTTTTTCCAGTGTGAATACTGATGAAAAATATTTAGTGCTTCCCCAACTCCTCTGACTCCATGCACAACTTCCTACTACTGTCCTGGATTGGCCCTAGTCATTCTTTTATCCCATATATATTGATAGGAAGCTTTATGGTTTTTCCCAATCCTATCCACCAACAACTTCTCATGTCCCCTCCTCGCTCATCTTAAACTCTCTCTTTAGGTCTTTCCTTGTTACCCTGTAACTCTCAAGTCTAACTGAGCCTTCACATCACATCCTAAGCCGCCTTCTTCCTCTTGACAAGAGATTCAACTTCCTTAGTAAACCACAGCTCCTGAGCTTGACAACTTCCTCCCTGCCTGACAGGTATATACTTATCACGGACACGCAGTAGCTGTTCCTTGAATACACTCCACACTTCTATTGCGCCTAATGCCCTGCAGTTTCCTTCCCCATCCTATGCATCCTAAATCTTGTCTAAGAGCATCATAATTGCCATTATCCCAGCTGTAGCTCTTGCCCTCTGGTGTATACCCATCCTTTTCCATCGCTAAAGTAAACATAACTGAATTGTGGTCACTATCACCAAAGGGCTCACCTACTTCCAAATCTAACACCTGGCTGGGTTCATTACCCAGTAACAAATCCAATATGGCCTCAACCCTGGTTGGCCTTTCAAGCTACTGTGTCAGAAAGCCCTCCTGCATACAATAGACAAAAATTGACCCACCTAAAGTACTTGAACTATAGTAATCCCAGTCAATATTTGGGAAGTTGAAGTCCCCATAACAACTACCCTGTCACTCTCGCTCCTGTCAAGAATCATCTTTGCTATCCTTTCCTCCACATCTCTGGAACTATTCGGAGGCCTACAGAAAATTCCCAACAGGGTGACCTCTCCTTTCCAACCCATACTACCTCAGTAGAAGAGTCCTCAAATGTCCTTTCTGCAGCCGTAATACTGTCCTTGACTAACAATGCCACACCTCACCTCTTTTACCAACTTCTTTGTTCTTATTGAAACATCTAAATCCCAGAACACACAACAACCATTCCTGTCCCTGTTCTATTATGTCCCTGAAATGGCCACATCGAAATCCCAGGTACCAACCCATGCTGCAAGTTCACCAACCTTTTCAGATGCTCCTGCCGTTGAAATAAACACACTTCAAACCAACCTTTTGTTTGTCAGTGCCCTCTTGCAACCCTGAAACTTTATTTTCAGACCTTCCTACTTTCAACCTCTTCTATACTCAAACTACAATTTTGGTTCCCATCCCCCTACTGAATTAGTTTAACCCTGAAAAACGTTAGCAAACTCCACCCACACCAGCCCCCCCCCCCCCCCTCCCCGGATATTGGTGCCCCTCTAGTTCAGGTGAAGACCTTCCTGTTTGTAGAGGTCCCAATTATCCAGGAATCCAAAATCCTCCCTCCTGCACCATCCCTGTAGCCACGTGTCCAACTCCTGTCTCTCCCTATTTTTTACCTTGCTAGCACATGGCACATGTAACAAACCAGAGATAACAACTCTACTTGTCCTAGCTCTAAGCTGCCATCCTAGCTCCCTGAATTTCTGCCTTAAATCCCTACCTTTCTTCCTACCTATGTTGTTGGTACCTATGTGGACCATGAATTGGGGCTGCTCCCCCCTCATCCGCAAGGATCCTGAAAACATGATCAGAGACATATTGAATCCTGGTACCTGGGAGACAACACACCAATCATGATACAAAGATAGGTGGAGTTGTGGACAGTGAGGAGGGCTGTTGTCGGCTGCAGAGGGACTTAGATATGATGCAGAGCTGGGCTGAGGAGTGGCAGATGGAGTTCAACCCTGCCAAGTGTGAAGTTGTCCATTTTGGAAGAACAAATAAGAATGCGGAATACAGGGTTAATGGTAGGGTTCTTGGTCAGGTGGAGGAACAGAGGGATCTTGGGGTCTATGTACATAGATCTTTGAAGGTTGCCACTCAGGTGGATAGAGTTTGTAAGAAGGCCTATGGAGTATTATCGTTCATTAGCAGAGGGATTGAATTCAAGAGTCGTGAGGTGATGTTGCAGCTGTACAGGACTTTGGTTAGGCCACATTTGGAGTACTGTGTGCAGTTCTGGTCGCCTCACTTTAGGAAAGATGTGGAAGCTTTGGAGAGGGTGCAGAGAAGATTTACCAGGATGTTGCCTGGAATGGAGAGTAGGTCGTACGAGGATAGGTTGAGAGTTCTCGGCCTTTTCTCGTTGGAACGGCGAAGGATGAGGGGTGACTTGATAGAGGTTTATAAGATGATCAGAGGAATAGATAGAGTAGACAGTCAGAAACTTTTTCCCCGGGTACAACAGAGTGTTACAAGGGGACATAAATTTAAGGTGAAGGGTGGAAGGTATAGGGGAGATGTCAGGGGTGGGTTCTTCACCCAGAGAGTGGTGGGGGCATGGAATGCGCTGCCCGTGGGAGTGGTAGAGTCAGATTCATTGGCGACCTTTAAGCGGCATTTGGATAGGTACATGGATGGGTGCTTAATCTAGGATAGAAGTTCGGCACAACATCGTGGGCCGAAGGGCCTGTTCTGTGCTGTATTGTTCTATGTTCTATGTTCTATGAGTCTCTCTCGTTCCCACAGAACCTCCTATGTGTCCCCCAATTATAGAGTCCTCAATGACTAATGCTCTGCTCCTCTTTCCCCTTCCCTTCTGAGCAACTGAGATACACTCTGTGCCAGAGACCTCGACCCAATTGCTTACCTCTGGCAAGTTGTCCCCCCGCAACAGTATCAAAACAATATACTTGTTGCTGAGGGGAATGGCCACAGGGGATCCCTGCACTGCCTGCCGGTTCCCTTTCCAACCCTGGATGGTAACCCATCTACCATCTTCTTTTCCCTGACTACCTCTCTGTAACTCCTCTCAATAACCCAGTCTCTTGAATGATCCAAAGTCATTCAGTTCCAGTTCCCTAAAGTGGTTTTTGAGGAGCTGGAGCGAGTGACCTTCCTGCAGATGCAGTCAGCAGGGACACTAGTGGTGACTCTTACCTCCCACATTCTGCAGCAGGCACATTCAACTGCCGAACCTCCATTCCCACTATTCTAAATTCCCGAGACTACTGAAAACTAAAAGAGAGGGGATAAAAGACTAATCACCTTATCAATCCAGTACACAGAGCAGTTGTTTCAGGTAATACAACTGCCCAAATATAAAGCCTCACTTACCCAGCTGTCCCATGTCCCCTCCTGCTCAGCTTGCACTCTGCCTATACATGCGGTAAGTTTGTAAACTTTACTGCTACCTTCCTGTCGAGCTTCTGGTCCTTACTGTCGCTCCTCACACTGCAACTGCTGAGAAAATGAATCCAGTCTTGGGCTGACAAGTGGCAAGTAGCATTCATGCACACAAATACCAGGCAATGATCATTATTAATGAGTTACCATTCAACCACTGCTCCTTGACATTCAATGGTTTTATCATCACTGAATTTCCCCACTATCAATGTCCTGGGGGTTATCATTGACCAGAAACTCAACTGGACTCACCACATAAACACATGGTTTCAAGAGAAGGTCAGAGGCTAAGAATACTGTAAAGACTCACTGGGGTAGCGCAATGGAAATTGAACCCCGCTATTCCTAAAATTGTCACAAAAGTTAAAAATGTTATCAAAATATGTAAAGTCGCCAGCTTACCTGCCGGATAGGCCCAGGTTAAAACAAGACAGTTTCTGTACTGAGCAAGAAATACTATTTCTTATAGATAAATTTTCTAATCACAGGTAAACAACTATGAACTCGATACAATACTCTACTGGTTAAAACCCTAACCTTGTCTAAAAACTGCCTCGCATACATATGCACACAAATCACTGGGAACACGATTCGATAGCACCAGCCCCCCAGGACTTTTTTAGATTAGATTAGATTAACTTATTTTATAGGATATTCCTTATGTTTCCCAAGTGCTTCAGTTCTCTCACCTTTCCCTCAGCTGCTCACATTTTCACAGAGGATTTGGTTCACAAATTATAAAGTCCCTGACTTACCTTTAGGCACAGGCAAGTTCCTTCAAGACTGGAGAATAGCCAATGTTGTTCCTTTGCTTAAGAAGGGTAACAGGGATAATCCAGGAAATTGTACTCCAATGAGCCTTAACAATGCTTGAACAAACCAGCTGTGTCATTTCTTTTAAAGTTTTTTTTTGGGAATTTTAATATTCTGTTTGAGCAGTGAAAAATGTTTGCCCTTAACTAAAAGGAAAGATTGTGGGTAAAACTGACACACATACTCTATTTTAGCTTTAGGCGAGATCAGTTTTCTCCACTATATCTAAGCCTTTACTTCCTTGTTATTTCTACACATCTAATTATATTACTGGGCCTTGATTTTATCTGGTCCAAGTGCAACCTATCTCATTAGTACAGATCCATCCTTGACTCTCTTTGACTTCCATCTTTACAAGCTACACCTTTTGCAGCAGCATTTGCAAGTAACATGCAAGCTGATGTGGATGATTGGTGCTTATATTAAGTATAATTCCTCCACTATGACTGTATTATTAGGCTTCTCTTCTATTGTTTCTCATGAATAATTTGCGATTTCCTTCAAAATAATGGGAACACAAACCAGACTATAAGTAATAAAAGGTCTGACATTTATATCCAGCAATTATAAAACTTGTGGTATTATTCTCAAAATTGCAATATTCCACAAGACTTCATATCATGGAGGGGAAAAGGTACAACCTATGAAATTCAGTCAACCAAAATTAATTTACAGAATTCAACAATTTACAACATACATAACTTAAAACTTTGTGTTAAATTCGAAAAGAGAACACAGTGCAATTGTATTGATGGTAATGCTTTGGCAGAAAGGTCCTATGCATCATGGGCTCTATTTTATAATTGTGATTGATCTGATTTAAAGTTCTCTTACAAATGTGTCATTATGTGTGAGCAGCAACTGTTTTAACATCCATATTACACACAGGCATTCAAGAACCAATGTTACAGTTATCTCACAAGAACATAAGAAATAGGAGTAAGTGTAGGCCATTTGGCCCCTTCAACCTGCTCCGCTATTCAACAAGATCATGGCTGATCTTTTCATGGACTCAGAGCCACTTACCTATCCACTCATTATAACCTTAACTCCTTTACTGTTCAAAAATCTATCTTGGTCTTAAAAACATTCAACTACTGCACGGGGCAGGAAATTCCACAGATTTACAACCCATTGGGAGCAGACGTTTCTACTCAACTCAGATTTAAATCTACTCCCTCTTACTTTAAGACTATGCCCCCAGTTTAAGTTCCACCCGCCAGTGCAAACAAATCTGCTGCTTCTATCTTATCTATTCTCTTCATAATTCTATGTTTCTACAAATTCCCTGAATCTTCTAAATTCTAATGAATATAGTCCTAGTCTACTCAAACTCTCCTCATAAGCCAACTCTCTCAACTCTGGAATCAACCTAGAGAACATTGTCTGCACCCCCTTCAGTGTCAGTTTATCCTTTCTCAGTAAGGAGACCAAAACAATACAAAGAACTCCAGGTTTGGCCTCACCAGCACCCTATACAGCTGCAGCACAACCTCCCTGTTTTTTAAAACTCTATCCATCTAGCAATGAAGGACAATATTCTATTTACATTCTTAATTATCTGCTGCACCTGCAAACCAATGCTTTCTGATTCATGCACAAGGACACCTAGGTTTCTCATGCTGCAATTTTTCACCATTTAAGTAATTTTCCATTTTGCTATTATTTTCATCAAAATAGATCACCTCCTATTTATCAACATTGTACTCAATCTATCAGACTCTTGCCCACTCAATTAACCTATCGAGATCTCTTTGCAGACTTTGCTCTACCATTCATCTTAGTGTCATCTGTGAACTTTAACACACTAGACTTGATCCCCAAACTTTTAAATCATTATGTAAGTTGTAAACAATTGCAGTCCCAATACTGACCCCTGAGGTACACCATTAGCCACTGATCTTCAACAAGAAAATCACCCATTTATCCCCACTCTTAGGTTTGTTAGTTAACTAATCCTCTATCCATAATAACGCTGTGCATCTTTATATAATACAGCAATCTTTTGTGTAGTACCTTGTCGAATGTCTTCTGGAAATCCAAATTCACCACATCCACCAATTCACTGTTGTCCATGATGCTCATAATGTCCTCAAAAAATTCTACTAAGTTAGTTAAACATGACCTGCCTTTCATGAATCCATGCTGTATCTATCCAATGGGACAATTTCTATCCAGATATCTTGATATTTCTTCCTTAATGATGGATTCAAGCATTTTCTCAATTTGTGTAACAGCAGTTAAGCTCGATAGTGCATGTTTACTGGTTTGTGAAAGTAAAGATTTGTGAGAATAAAATCAGTGTTTATTAAGCAGGAATCTAAATATATTCAAAGTTTACCAGCACATCTGAGTCAGGGAATTTGCTAAACTTATCCTGGCCTTTGTTTTCTAAATGTATATTTAAAATAACATTTGAATGCTAGAAATACAATTCATCTTAGCAAGTACCTTATTAAAATGCCAGGTTTATAATTTTCATTTGCTGATTGATTTACCTTCTATTTGTAGTATTTTCATTCAGTTTTGTTCACCAGATAATTAGCAGTGAAGATTACTCTAGGCAATTTTGCACTGATTAATTCACACTTGTCGAAATTGATCCACAAAACTAAGATGGTAATAGCAAAACATACTGGAAATACTCAGTTCAAACAACCCCTATGGACAGAAAAAATGTTAATGTTTCAGATTGAGGTTCTCTCCACAGATGCTCCCTGACCTGCTGGCTATTTTCAGTATTTTCCGGTTTTAATTCAGATTCCCATCATTTGTAGTTTAGTATTAGCTTTCACAAAACAAAACATTCTGATCAAATCGGGGAGACAAAGTATTGAAGAAATCACTTCGGGCAGTAATGTTGATAAAATGTTCTGAGTTAGTGTCTCAAAATCCTCAATTTGTTGACAACATATCAATAGATACCTAGGTAACTAGTGACTTGTTAAGATTTGAAATGCACTGCCTGAATTTGTGATGCAGATAGTTATTCCTTTGTAACGAGGGTTCCGTTCCTCATAGCTCTACGAATGATGAAATTCTCCAGTGCACAGCCTGTTAAAGATAGGTTAAAAAATCACAGATACATGATTTTTGCTCATGGATATTGATTCTTGTTGCTACTTGTATTTTTTTTAACCCAGATAGGCAAATTCACAATTTGTGATTTCATGGATACAGAACGTTTACTGTAGAGTCAACCAATGCCTTCAAAAGAAAACTTGATCATCATCTGGAGGGAAAACAATTACAAAGCTTTGGGGAGAGATGGGTGAGGGTGACTAGGGGAATTGATCTTGCAAAGAATTGTCATTGGCACAACAAGCCAAATGTCCGTCTGTATGCTACAACCATTCTATGATCTTACGAACATTTCACTTGATTAGCTACAGTTACCATTGCAAAGAAGTTAATGGCAGAGTGCTTTTTGTTGGTTAAGGTTCCTCTCTCCAATAATGGAAGCAATTCACTTTTCTCATTTGCTTTTTAATCAACTCCAACTGTTTAACTTTGTGATTGAGCAACCTTTTTACATTCAAAGTTTACAATTGTTCATGTCCCTTTCAACTATTTTTCATCATAATGGTCATTTTATGGCTCTAATCTAATCCTTCTGATTATAAGAATGAGTACAACTCTTATGTGCATTAGTAGCTTGATGAAAAAGAAACAGGCATATCTTTAGATCAGTTCTGATTAAATAATGCATTCACCAAGTTGATGAAACACAAAGCAAATAAAAATACATTTTTAAAAAGATTATGAACACCAGTAGAGTGATGGTTCTCCATGTGTTTGACACTGGAAAAATAACACAAAGAATTTATGTGGGTATACAGACAACAAATATGCAATCATTTCCTATTTAGATCAGAAATTGCATGTCAGTGGAGTGAATGGAAAGGGATCAAGTTCATTAGGATTTGATACAATCGGAATGGTTGGAATTAATAGAAAGAGTTCAATTCTCTACATTCTCCAAAAATGCTGTTGGAGTTCTGTGAAGTGGGATTGATTTGATTCTTTAGAATACTGGTCTTAAAATAGGTGTTTGACTTTTGCAACTCGACTGAACATTGTGAAGACGCAACATGAAGTCTCAGAATTAAGATGCTCAGTGGTATTATGGCACGAAGGAAGCCATTCAGCCTATCTTGTCGACACCAGTTCCTCAAATGAGCATCATCATCCAATGGCACTCTCTTGCTTTTCTCCCCCACACCCTTACATACTATTCCTTTCCAAATAATCATTCAGTGCCCTCTGAATGCTTCAATTGAACCGGTTTCCATCACATTTTCAATCACTGCCTTCCATAAACCTAACTATTCACTAAGTGAAAAAGCTTTTTCACACATCACTTCAAAACAATTAAGGTTCCACTTAACAAGATATTTGTACTAGGGCCAGAAAATCTTGCATTATATATTCAACAATTAAATAGGAACAATGCAAATATATATATAAAAACTAGAATTCTATGAGAGGTGGTACATATATTGAAATTCTTGGTTAATATTAGCAACAAGTAGACACAAACATAAAACAACATTTTACGGCATTACCTTTTCACCATAGTTAATGATCAGTCAATTAACTCCCTGTGGCTTGAAAGGTTCCTCGACTGCTACTACTTTCAATTCTTTCATCACCTTTCCCACAGACCGTAGCTTTTGGAGTTATGGTTGTCCTCTGGTACCTCAACCAAGTGTTTATTCATGTGTGAAGCTAAGTATGTTATTTAACAATATGAGTCATGACAGGCCCAAAGATATCCCACGTAATTACCACATAAACACTTTCCAACAGATACTAGTGACTTGGTATTCAGTTTAGCGTCACATACAATAGTTGGGAAGAAAATCTGCTTTGATTCCCATCATCAATATGTCGATAAATAAAATCATTAGATCTCCCAGCTTACAAAATGTAGTTCACGAAGACAGTGATTATTACACAGTTACAGAATGATTGACTATGATACAGAATGGAGTTGGAAATTACTGAAGAAGCTCCTCCCAGCTGATTGGCTTTGAGAATACTTCCCTCTCAAGCCACAGGTCATAGTTCATTTGGAATTCCTCTGGCAGTACCAGCTGCTGTCCTAGTACACTCTGCAAACAGTTATCCACTGGAGCAAAATCAGGATTACTTGGATTTTTATCATATCTGCGACTATTAAAACGTTCAATGTTGGCTCTCAAAGCACATTCCTCAGCTTGAAAATCCCACGGACGGGCGTCAAGGTCTAAAAATAACATTTTGAAATTAGAATACTAAATTAAAAGCTATTATCATTTAAAATGGACTTTAAAATATAACATTTAATTCACTGTCAATGATTTAGCTTTTTATAGGATAACAGATCTCAACTGTTCAAGTTTAGAAGATGATAGCCCTTTGACCTCATCATTCCAGAATGTGACTTCCATGAATTTCCGATTAAGCTTACAGATCCAAATGAAACTTCCACACAAACATGTAACTGCACTTGAAGTTCTATCGTAAAGAATGCAAGAATGAAAAATACAGCACTACCTTCATACTTCACTGGCAGGTCAGCCTAGAGTATATATTTAAGCATGATTAAACTGGAAGTCCAGACAGCTCCTAGATTTCAGTCTGCCTTGTGACACTATCAATCCCACTGTGTATCTCCACTGTTAAAACTTCCACGTGAAAACGCACGACATGAGCATCTTCACCAAACAGACTGCAGTGATTAAAGGCAGAGGTTTACGAACTTCTCAAAGGGAAAACTGAAGGTGACCAATAACTCCTAGTATTGAGAGCAAAGGCCATATTACCCAGAAAGAATACAAAAACAAACTTTTAGGGGTACAAATAATCATGACGACCAATGAAGTACTTCAATGGAGAAAGGTCATTTTTAGATGTTTTCAGGAAAATGCAGCATTAAGACATTATCTTTTTATGTTTGTGTATTTTTAATTATGGACTGAAATGGAAAAAGGGCTGTTTTAAAAATCATAGCTTGTACAACAGATTGCGGCACTTTTAAAAATTGTGTTACAAAAAATCATTGTAAATGGAGTTCACTCTGTTGCTTTGTTCAAGCCGTGGAGGAGTTTGATGCAAATGGGATGTTACCAAGGTCTGAACTCAAAGGATACGTACAAAGTATTTTTCAGCCAGAACAAGTAGCTGACTGGTTTGTGGAGTGGTGACCAGTTGTCAATTTCAAAAGTTATCAGTCTGCCAACAACTATATGGTTGACATCTGGGTTATGAATGATACTTCCAGAAGCCTTCAGACCTCGAGAAGGGGAAGTGGTAACTTTCTCTGCAGTAGAAAAATCACTAAGCCTACAGAAAGCCACTTTATTTTCCCTCAACAGTAACCATAAGCTAAAGCTTCCAACAGAAACCAAGAGACTTTACAATTAAGGTACCAGTTTACCTGTGCCTCCTGTGAAGAAGAGAAAAAGAACCTAGAGAAAAGTAATTAAAGAACTTGAATAAAAAAAAGATGTAATCACTTTGATGGGATTATACTATTGTCCACCCCAACAGCTACTGAGACATTGAGGAACAACTACGTGAGAAGATTACGGAAGATTTGACAGGGTTGTCATAGTGGGTGACTTTAACTTTCCCATATTCACTGGGAATTCTTAGTGCAGAAGGCTTTGTTAGGTGCATCCAAGACAGTTTATTGAAACAGTATGTGGATAGTCCAACCAGAACAGACTTTATACTGGACCTTGTACTCGCTACTGAGCTAGATCAGGTGACTGACTTTTAAGTGGCAGAGCAGTTTGACACAGTGATCACAACTCCTTTAAGTTTTAAGATTGCTATGAATAAGGGTAAGTCAGGAACTTGTGGGTACGTACTAAATTGGGGGAGGGCAAATTATAACAGTATTAGGCAGGAGCTTGGGAGAGTTAACTGGGAGCAGCTGTTATCAGACAAGTCCGAATTTGACATGTGGGAACTGTTTAAAGACCTGCTGATGAGAGTTCAAGACCAGCATGTTCCAGTAAGGAGGACAAGGATGCAAAGGTAAGGAACATTTTTTAGATTAGATTAGATTACTTACAGTGTGGAAACAGGCCCTTCGGCCCAACAAGTCCACACCGCCGCCGAAGCGTAACCCACCCATACCCCTACATGTACATCTACATCTACCCCTTACCTAACACTACGGGCAATTTAGCATGGCCAATTCACCTGACCTGCACATCTTTGGACTGTGGGAGGAAACCGGAGCACCCGGAGGAAACCCACGCAGACACGGGGAGAATGTGCAAACTCCACACAGAGAGTCGCCTGAGACGGGAATTGAACCCGGGTCTCTGGCGCTGTGAGGCAGCAGTGCTAACCACTGTGCCACCGTGCTGCCCTACATGAGGGAGGTTGTGAATTTGTCAAAATAAAAAAAAACGTATGTAAGGTTTAGGAACCTAAAATTGGACAGGGTCCATAAGGAATGTAAAGAAAGCAGGAAAGAACTCAAATAGGGAATTAGAAGAGCAAGGGCCATGAAATGACCTTGACAAATAGGGTTAAAGAGAATCCAAGGCATTCTATACTGACATTAAAAACAAGAGAATAACTAGGGAGAGGTAGGACCACTCAAGGATAAAAGAGGGAACTTGTGTTTGAAAGCAGAGGATGTGGGTGAGATCATTGCATCAGTATTCACCCATGGAGAATAGGGAGATTAGTGTGGAGCATGCTAATATGTTCTGAGATCAAGAAAGAAGTGGTGTTGGGTCTCTTGAAAAGCATTAACGTTGTTAAGTTCCCAGGGTCTGATGGTATCTAGCCCAGGTTATTTGAAGGCAAAAGAGGAGATTGCTGGGTCCTTGACCAAGATCTTTGTATCTGCACTAGCCACTGGAGAGTTCCTGGAGGACTGGCAAGTAGCAAATGTCGTTTATCTATTCAAAAAGGGAAACAGGGATAATCTAGGAAATTACAAACCAGTGAGTCTCACATCGGTGGTTGGGAAGCTAATGGAGAGAATTCTTAGGGATATGATTTACAAGCATTTGGAAAAGTGTAGACTAATTAGGGACAAACTAAATTGAATTTTTTGATGCGGTAACAAAGGTGAACGAGGAGGGTAAAACAGTGGATGTTGTCTTAATGGATTTTAAGAAGGCTTTTGACAAGGTCCCTCGTGTAGGCTCAACCAGAAGATTAAGATGCATGGGATCCACGGTGACCTGGACACTTGGATTCAAAATTGGCTTGAACAAAGAAGTCAAAGGGTAGTGGGGGAAGGGTCTTTTTCTAGCTGGAAGTCTGTGACTATTGGTGTTCTGCAGGGATCCATACTGGGACCTCTGCTTTTTGTGATGTACATAAATGAATGGAATGAAAATATAGATGTGTGGGTTAGTAAATTTGCAGACTCACACAAAGATCAGTGGAGTTGTGGATAGTGGAGAAGGTTGTTCAAAGGGTACAGCAAGATATCAGTCAGTTGCAGATATGGGCAGAGAAACAGCAGATAGAGTTTAATCCAGACAAGTAACCAGAAGAAGAGGACTCTGTATGGTAAGGATTTTTCTTTTCTTTTATATATTCAAGTGCATTGTTTGGGATTAGTTAGTTGAGTTAAAACTAAGGCGTACAATGGTAGGGGACCTCAGACCTGTGGCATGTGCCTCTTGCTTGATGTGGGAGCTCAGGGACATGGCTGATGTCCCTGACTCTTACACTTGCAAGAGGTTTGTCCAGCTGCAGCTCTTGTTTGACTGCATGATGGTTCTGGAGCTGCGGATGGACTCACTGTGGAGCATCTGCGATGCTGAGGAGGTCGTGGAGAGCACGTTTAGTGAACTGGTCACACCACAGTTAGAGTTGCTGAGGGAGACAATGAATGGGTGACCAAAAGACAGAGAAAGAGTAAAAAGGCAGCGCAAGTGTCCCCTGCGGTCATTTCCCTCTAAAACAGGTATACCGTTTTGGATACTGTTGGGGGAGATGGCTCACCAGGGGAGGGCAGCAGTTGCCAGGATCATGGCACCGTGGCAGGCACTGCTGTTCAGAAGGGTGGGAAAAGGTTCGTAGGAACATAGTCATAGGGGATTCTATTGTAAGTGGAGTAGATAGATGGTTCTGTGGCCGAAAACAAGACTCCCGGATGGTATGTTGCCTCCCAGGTGCTCGGGTCAGGGATGTCACCAATCGACTGCAGAGCATTCTAAAAGGGGAGGGTGAACAGCCAGTTGTCGTGGCGCATATAGGCACCAATGATATAAAGAAAAAATGAGATGAGGTCCTGAAAGCAGAATTCAGGGAGCTAGGAGAGAAGTCAAAGAGGAGGACCTCAAAGGTAGTGATCTCGGGATTACTACCAGTGATGAAGGAAGGGCTGTAGATGTCATATACATGGATTTCAGTAAGGCATTTGATAAGGTCCCCAGGGTAAACTAATGGAGAAAGTGCAGTCACATGGTGTGCAAGGTGTTCTAGCTAGGTGGATAAAGAACTGGTTGAGCAGAGTCAGAGAGTAGTAGTTGAAGGGAGTTTCTTGAGAAATGAAGAAAGGTGACCAGTGGTGTTCCACAGGGATCAGTGCTGGGGCCACTGTTGTTTGTAATTTACATAAAATTACCTGGAAGAGGGCACAGCTGGTATGATCAGCAAGTTTGCAGATGACACGAAGATTGGTGGAGTAGCAGAAAGCATAGGGAACTTTCAAAGAACACAGAAGAATATAGATAGACTGGAGAGTTGAGTGGAGAAGTGGCAGATGGAGTTCAATCCGGGCAAATGTGAAGTGAAGCATTTTGGGAAGTCTAATTCTGCAGCGAGCCATATTTTAAACGGAAGAGCTTCGGGAAAAGTTAATGAGCAGAGAGATCTGGGAATTCAGGTCCATTGTATGCTGAAGGTGGCTGCACAGGTACACAAAGTGGTCAAGGAGGCATGTGGTATGCTTTCCTTCATCAGACAGGGTATTGAGTATAAGAACTAGTAGGTCATGTTAAAATTGTGCAAGACTTTTGTTCGGCTGCATTTGAAATACTGTGTACAGTTCTGGTCGCCACATTACAAAAAGGATGTGGATGCTTTGGAGAGGGTGCAGAGAAGGTTTGAGGATGTTGCCTGGTATGGAAGGTGCTAGCTATGAAGAGAGTTGAGTAGGTTAGGATTGTTTTCATTACAAAAAAGGAGATTAAGGGGGGACCTGAAGGGAGGCCTACAAAATCATGAAGGGTATAGACAGGGTGGATAGAGATAAGCTTTTTCCCCAGGGTGAGGATTCAATAACAAGAGGTCACACGTTCAGGGTGAGAGGAGAAACGTTTAAGGTGGTTACACGCAGCAAATACTTTACACAGAGGGTGATAGGTGCCTGGAATGCGTTGCCAACAGAGGCAGGAGAGGCAGGCACTGTAGATTCATTTAAGATGCATCTAGACAGACGAGTCGGTGGGGAGTACAGGGATATACAGATCCTTAGGAACTGGGCGATAGGTTTAGACAGTGGATTTGAATTGGCAGAGGCCTGGAGGGCCGAAGGGCCTGGTCATGGGCTACAAACTTTCATTGCTCTTTGTTTTTTGAAAAAGGATGAGATGCTGTTATTTGGGAGATCAAATGTTAAGGAAAAGTATACAGTTAACGGCAGCACCCTGAACAGCACTGACGTATAAAGGGATTTTGAGACAATTGCTCCCTGAAAGTGGCCACTCAAGTAGACAGGGTGGTAAAGGCGGCATATGGCATACTTGCCTTTACTAGTCAGGGCACTGAGTACAAGAGTCAGGTAGGCATGATGCCACTTTATGAGACTTTGATTTGGATGTACAGAGTATTGTATTTAATTTTGATCGCCACATAACAGCTTTGAAGGGGGTGTAGGAGAGGATTCCCAGGATGCTGCCTGGATTAGAAGGTATGAGCTATAAGGAGAGCTAGAAAAACTCTGGTTATTTTCTCTGAAGTGGCAGAGGCTGAGGGGAGACTTGATTGAACTTTATAAAACAAGGAGATGCATCGATAAGGTTGATGGTCAGAATCTTACTTCCTGAATTGAAATGTCTGATACTAGGAGGAAGGTTCAAAGGAAATGTGAGGGGCAACATTTTTTTTTACACAAACAGTGGCAGCAGTCTGAACGCGCTGCCAGTGATGGTGGTTGAGGCAGATACATTAGGGGCGTTTAAGGGACTTTTAGATAAGCACATGAAAATGCAAAGAATAGAGGGATATGGACTAAGAGCAGATGGGATTAATTTAGTTTGGCATCATGTTCGGCACAACATTGTGGGGTGAAGAGCCCAGTTGTTTGTTATACTGTTCTATCTTCTATGAAGAACAGCAAGTCCTGGCAACCAAAAAGATAATCTCAGCAAACAATGTGGACTGAGGATACTGAACTTCATTCTATCTTTTCCAAATCTACTGGTATTCTGAGGATGTAACTAGTAGCGTCGATCGGGGGAGCCAGCAGACGTGGTTTATTTGTACTCCCAGAAGGCTTTTGACATAGTCTTACTTAAGAGGTTAACATGTTCTATGTTCTATGTTCTAAGAGGTTAACATGTAAGATTAAAATGCATGGGACTGGAGTAGTGTATTGAAATGGATTTTAAAAATTGGTTAATAGACAGTACAAATGGCTCCTATTCTGAAGGGCAGGCAGAGATTAGTGGGATTGGTACTCAGATCCTAGCTATTCACAATATATGTTAATGATTTAGATGAGGAAACTAAAATTAATGTCTCAAAATTCACAGATGACATAAAGCTGTGGAAGGGTGAGCTGTGAGGATGCAGTGTGATTTGGACTGGCTGAGTGAGTGGGCAAATGCATGGTAGGTACAATATAATGTGGATTAATGTAAGATTATCCACTTTGGTAGCAAGGTTTTCAGTTTTAGCTTTCTGCAGTTGCTGGGATCTTGAAGCTGAGCTGGAAACACTTATTCCTCTCTCTATTATAGCTAAAAGCTGGGGTTCTCTTCCTGCTGCTACAGTTGCATGTGTGACCATCCATTTTATTGAATTTGCCTTTGTTTAAGATGACAGATGAATTGGGGAACTTTTGCATTGTTTGATAAATCTTTAACCTTTGTGACAATTCCAGGAACAATAGAGTTTGATATCCAATTTATCCCAACAATTTAAGGATGTCTTTCCAGGAAGGAAGTCATTTACAGGACAAAGATAACAAAGATTAGAGCAAAATTAACCATAGCATCAATCTTTTGATTTCTACTGTAAAAGAATGAAATAAAGTAAGGTTTATATTTCTAATTTTTTTAAGTACAAACATTAGGCACATACCATTCCCATAAGCCCAGTCATCATTCAGTCGATGGCGCACCTTCTGATAGATTGCAGACATTGTCTTCATATTGCTCTTCCGCCATTGCCGACCTAAGTATTTGGTCTGTACCTTCAGCAACTTCAGAACATATAACTGCATCATGGCTTGTTTCACTTTGAGTGCTCGTTTCAGGATTGGAGCTGACTTAAATACCACCAGCATCTATATAATGAAGAACGAATATTCACTGAAGGCAATGAATGAGAGTCAGTTTTTAAAAACCCCTCATTGTAGAGTAGCATTTTACACAATTTCTCACAATTTCTTAAACCACAATTTGGTAAGCACTTAAAATTCCCAAATATGTTGACATGATAGGTTACTGAACTTATTTTATATTTTATGGATTTACAGCTGTTACTTAGTGTTGAATAAATATTATGGTCCATAGTGGGTCCTCATATCTGGAAATTGTTGAAAAGCCACTAATATGATTCACTGACAAACATTCAAGTATCCACTGTATTCATCGATCCTCTTTCTAAAGACTGAATGCAATATTTTGCTCGTCTAAATACTTAACATAGCGTTGTAGAGTACAGAGTGCAATAACAGACCTTTTATCAAATGGGAGTACAAGCAGGCACAATAAATTTCAGGTTCTCAAGAGGGTCATTCTCCTTTTATTTTTAAGGTTTCACCCTTCACTTTCCCACTGAATTGGGGCTTTTAAAATCTAACAACAATGGTAATGTAAAACAATGAGAATCTGCTTATGTAGGTGCATCAGAAACAGCACACCAAGTGAACTGCTATCTGCATCTTTGCTTTTACAATTTGAAAGGAGTTGTATTTAAATGTACAGTTGACATGCTCAAACATACCATTGTCCTTGAATGTTTCCATTTGGTCAGCTTATTGAGGATTCGAAGGAGGTTTATGCATGAAAAGAGATTCCTCCAGCAGAACTGGTTATTATCACCTGTTTCCTACATGGGACAAACAAATTGAATAAATGTTTGAACATTCACTCAATGAAACCAAACACATTAAATTGCCAACAATAGCTATTATGAAAAAACAAGTTATTGAAACTTATTGTATGTCATGTTTACACTGTTGCTTGTAAGTAATGAGAGAGGTGTATGAGTAGATGGCATGTCTCTGGGGTGTGTATACAAGATGAGATGCAGCTAGCAAAACGCTGCTGATTGGTTTGTGGAGTTGTTAATGCCAAAGGTGAGCACCCTGATAATAGCTACGTGTTTGAACAGTTTGTCGGTATGAACAGTACTGACAGAAGCCTTTGGTTGCTGAAAGGGCAGGTGTTGTCTCTCTCCTTCCATTAAAATACTAAAGCTACCAGTTTTTGTAAAGCTTTGCCATTAACCAGCAAGTTAAAGACTTTATAATTTGCTCTGTGTCACCTGTGAAGAGGCAAGAAAACCTGAAGGAAAAGATCAGGGTTCTGAAGGACTTGGATTTCCTTTTAACTCCAATCAAATCTTGAAAACTGGTGTTACTGAATTGGTTCCCCAGTATTTTACTTCCCTTCTATTCTTAGTACCAGTGATCTTTTGCTTGTCTATGTGTAGGAGGGTTTTAGAAAGAGGTCAGAGTCAAACCTACATGTCAACAGCTCATAGTTGTTCAGCTATACTTTATTTATTTGTATTAAATAGTTCAGAAACCTGGTCTATGTTTTCTGTTAACCTGAGTCCACCAGACAGGTAAATTGGAGATATTGCACACTTTGACAAAATCTTTACTTTTTGTAATGGCCCTGGGAATAGAGGGCTTTGATTTCCAATGTACTACTCCATCAAGGCATATCAATAAATTTTTCTTTGTACAAATTTTAAAATTAGTCTTCAGAAAAATATAAAACTGCCTTTTGACAATTTCTTTTAAATGGAATGTGATTGTACTCGGCAAGGCTGGAATTTGCTTATCCCTAATTGCCCTTGAACCAAGTGGCTTGCTCGGGTTTTCAAAGCGTAGTGAAGAGTTAGCCACATTGCTATTACATCTGCACATAGGCTGGACCAGGGTAAGGATGACAGATTTTCTTTTTCAAAGGACAATAAATGAACCTCATGGGTTTTACAACAATCGATAATGGATATATAATTCCAATTAGACTAGCTATTTTACATTCCAGATTGTACTGAATAAAGATTTTCCAGTTACTGTGGTTAGATTCTAATCCAAGTCTCAAGAATGTTAGGTTAGAGCTCTAGATTAGCAGTGAGACTTCACCAGTTTCCTCATTTCCCCTCCCCCCTTCTTACCTCAGTTTCAACCTTCCAGCTCAGCACCATCCTCATGACTTGTCCTACCTGCGAATCTCCCTTCCCACCTATCCACTCCACCCTCCTCTCCGACCTATCACCTCCATCCCCACCCCCATTCACCTAATGTACTCTTTGTTACCTTCTCCCCAGCACACCCCCCCACACCCCATTTATCTCTCCAACCTGGATGATTCCTGCCTCTATTCTGATGAAGGGCTTTTGCCCGAAACGCCGATTTTCCTGCTCCTCGGATGCTGCCTGACCTGCTGTGCTTTTCCATCACTACCCGGATCTAAACTCTAGATTAGCAGTCCAGTAACTTCTAAATCACTGTTCTCATAGACCGTCCAAGATGTCCTCATTCAGTACCATCAGCTAAAGAATGGGAGAATGTTGCTGCAGAAGTTAATTGAAGCGTGGAAAAACAATTAACATTATAGGGAGAATCCTTCAAAATGAGTTGCAGCTGCAAAAAGCATTTTGAGCTGTGCAAAACTAGATCAAGGGTTGACAGTTACCACTATTTCACTGGTAATGATATATTTGAAGAAATAAATTTGAGTTACTTACAGACTTTTCACAAAATCTTGATGCACTGATTTTGATGTGGCAACAAGAGTTGAAGCATTGCTCTAAAAGGTAAAATCGCCATAGTCCTTGAGGACAATAGAGTTGCTCTCTCGTTAGCGAGAGAGCTGATTGTGGTGGTTTAACCTGAGGGTCACCACACCTCAAGTGAGGGGAGAGGTTGAGACTGCAGGAACATCATGGCAATTTCAGCTAGTGTGGGAATTGAATATGCACTGTTGGTATGACTCTGTATCACAAAATAGTGTTCATTATATTTTTCGGCATACTGTCAGTAATTGTAAAAGTAAACCAGAATGACAGATGTGCAAGTTGAATGTACATACCAATCTTGGGATTTTGAATCATAGAATCCCTACAGTGCAGATATAGGCCATCCAGCACATTGAGGCTGCACAAACCCTCTGAAGAGCATGCCACACAGATATCCCGTATCTCCCCTCACCATGTCCCCCCTCCCCCACACACTACCCAACCCCCATCCCTGCAACCCCAAATTTGGCGTGGCTAATCCACCCAACTTGCATTCCTGGAAGCTATGCAGCAATTTAGCATGGCCAATTCACCTAACCTGCACATTTTTGTACTGTGGAGGAAACTGGAGCACCCGGTGGAAACCCATACAAACACAGAACTTGCAAACTCCTAAACAGGTTATTACCAAAGGAATGTGCAAATGAGATGTGTACAGATGGGATAAAACTTGGCTTGGAAACTCAAAGTTGGAATCTATTATTTGTGGAAATTCCTTGCCATTGAAATATGTAAAGTTCAAGGAAAGGAAAACTGTAGGATATTTTAAGTTCATTTGATTTGGTAGATAAAGCATTAATGCCTAAATGACTGGTCAGATACTGAAGAAGTGGATGATCAAATGCAGCAAGATGGGGACAATACCCAGGATAGGTGAAAACTGGCAAGCAACATTCACATTAAACAAATGCCAGGCAATATGCATCTCCATTAAGATACAATCTAACAATGCAATGGCATTACCATCACTGAATATCCCACTATCAACATCTTTATCACTGAACTAGAAACTGAACTATACAAGCCAGACTGTAAATATAGTGATTGCAAAAGCAGGTCAGAGGCTAGGAATTTTGCAGCAAGAAACTTACTTCCTCACTCCACAAAGCTTGTTCACCATCTTCAAGGCACAAGTCAGGGTGTGCTAGAATACTCCCCACCTTCCTGGATCAATGCAGCTCCAATAAAACTCAGGAAAATTGACACCATCCACAAGAAGCTTTCTCCATCAGCCTACCATGGGGAACCTTATTAAACATCTTACTGAAGTCAGTGTATATGACACCTACAGTCCTTCCCTCAATCAACATTGTCACTTCCTCAAGTAATTCTATTAAGTTGGTAAGACATGACCTTCCCTGCATAAAACCATGCTGCTAAGGTTTGTGCAGCCTCAATGTGCTGGATGGCCTAAATCTGCACTGCAGGGATTCTATGATTTTTTTAAGATTAGATTACTTACAGTGCGGAAACAGGCCCTTCAGCCCAACAAGTCCACACCGACCCGCCACCCACCCATTCCCCTACATTTACCCCTTCACCTAACACTGCGGGCAATTTAGCATGGCCAATTCACCTGACCTGCACATTTTTGGATTGTGGGAGGAATCCCACGCAGACACAGGGAGAATGTGCAAACTCCACACAGTCAGTCGCCTGATTCGGGAATTGAACCCGGGTCTCTGGCAATGCGAGGCAACAGTGATAACCACCCTGCTACCGTGCCGCCCACAAAATTCTAAATCCCAAAATTGGTATGTACATTCAAATTGCACATCTGTCATTCTGGTTTACTTTTACAATTACTGACAGTATGCCGAAAAATATAATGAACACTAGTTTGTGATACAGAGACACACCAACAGTGCATATTCAATTCCCACACTAGCTGAAAGCCCATATTCTTCCAAATATAAATAGATCCTATCCCTCAGTATCTTCTTGATCAGCTTTCCTACCACTGATGTCAGGCTCGCAGGTCTATAATTATCTGGAATATCCTTGCGACCCTTAAACAAGGGGACAATATTAGCAATTCTCCAGTCCTCTGGGACCTCACCAGTGTTCAAGGATGTTGCAAAGATATCTGTTAAGGCGCCAGCTACCTCCTCTCTCACTTCCCTCAGCAACCTGGGATAGATCCCATCTGGACCTGGAGACTTGTCTACCTTAATGCCTTTTAGAATACGCAACACTTCCTCCCTCCTTATGCTGACTTGACCTAGAGTACTTAAACATTTAACCTTAACATCCATCATGTCCCTCTCCTCGATGGATACTGATGCAAAGTACTCATTAAGAATCTCACCCATTTTCTTTGACTCTATGCATAATTTCCCTTTGTCCTCGAGTGGACCAACCCATTCTCTAGTTACCCTCTTGCTCCTTGTATACAAATAAAAGGCTTTGGGATTTTCCTTAACTCTAATTGCTAAAGATATTTCATGACCCCGTTCAGCCCTCTTAATTCCTCGTTTTAGATTGGTTCTACTTTCCCGGTATTCTTCCAAAGCTTCATCTAGACTTTATGTATGCTTCCTTTTTCCTCTTAGCTAATCTCACAATTTCACCTATCACCCATGGTTCCCTAATCTTGTCATTTCTATCCCTCATTTTCACAGAGACATGTCTGTCCTGCGCTCGCATCAACCTCCTCTTTAAACACCTTCCACACATCAAATACGGAATTACCATCAAACAGCTGCTCCAAAATCCACATTCCGCAGCTCCTGCCAAAGTTTGCTTTAGTTGGCCTTCCCCCAATTTAGCACTCTTCCTTTAGGAATACTTTCGGCTTTGTCCATGAATATTCTGAAACTTAAGGAATTGTGTTGTATATTCCCGAAGTAATTTCCTACTGAAACTTGAACCACCTGGCCGTAGGTCTGGAGTCGCATGTAGACCAGACCATGTAAAGAATGCAGTTTCCTTCCTTAAAAGATACTAGTGAAGCACATGGGTTTTTCTGACATGGTTTCATGGTCATTATTAGAACCTTATTCTAAGATTTTTAGTGAATTCAATTCAAATGAATTCCATCATCTGCATGATTTGAACCTGGGTCCCCCAAACATTACCCGAGTCTCAGGATTTAACAGTCCTGCAATAACACCACTAAGCCGATACTTACCCATATACTGTTACTGATTTGTTTCGTTCAGTCTATATGGAGATTACTCACCAAGTTACACCTGTATCTTTATTTCTTGCATCTCTAATTCTCTGTTTAATGCCTTCCCCAACATTACCACTACAGTGTAGGGGTCTACATCCATACATCGACCTGTGGACTAATGACTAGTTATTGAAATCACAGGAAGCTGAACAGCTTGAGGCTATGGACAAGATTGGCCAATGCCTTCAGATTTCAAACAGCTCAGGAAACCTTTAGCAGGAAATGACTTTAACAAAACAGTAGTAGGGCTGAAAGAGGCCATGAAATGCCTTGGCAAACAAGATTGAGGACAATCCCAACATGTTCTATACATATATGAGGAGGAACAATGTAAGAATTAGGAGTAGTAGACAATTCAGCTGTTCTATCATGACTGATCTTATACTGGTTTCAATTCCACTTTCCTGCCTTCTCCCCATTGCCCTTTATCCTGCTTTATCATCAAAAACGTATCTATGTCTTTTTTGAATCTGTTGATTGATTCTCCCTCCACTGCCTCTGGGGCAGTGAGTTCCATACATTCACAACCATGACAGAAGTAGTTTCTCCTCATCTTAAAACCTACCTCTTCTCGCTGTATATGTACTGAGATGGATTAAAAAATTGATAACACATAGGAAACAAAGAGCAGGAATGAAGAGGCTTTTTTCTGAATGGTAGGTAGTGACTAGTGGAATACCAGAAGTATTGGTATTAGGACTCTAACTATTCACAATATATATTAATGATTTAGAAGGGACATGGGGAGACCATGCATGGAATATTGTGTGCAGTTGATTCCCTATCTGAGGAAGGATGTTCTCATTAAAAAGGGAGAGGAGTGAAGGTTTTTTTCCCCAAATGGATTCTTGGGAATGGTAGGACTGACAGCTGAGGAGAAATTGAATTGATTAACATTGTAATTACTCTTGTTTGGAAGAACGAAGGGGATCTTGTAGAAACCTATCAAATTCTAACAGAGCTAGATAAGTTAGTTGGAGTCAGGATGTTCATGATGGTGGGGGAGCCCGGAACAAGGGACCATATTTTAAGATAAAGGATTGTGACGTGAATAAACCTTTTTCATCCAGAGAGAGGTGAGTCTGTGGAATTCACTACCACATGATGTGGATGATGCCAAAACATTTAAGTATTTTTGCAAAGGAGGTAGACACAGTTGGTAGCTAAAGGACTTGGGGGTACAGGTGCATAAAACATAGAAAGCTAGCACACAGGTGCCGCAGCTAACCAGGAAGGCTAATAAAATGTGAGCCCTCGTTCAAGGTGGTTGGCATATAACAGAAGGGATATATTACTGCAATTTCACAAGGTAGTGGTGAGACCACTTTAGAAGTTTTCTTCCCCTTATTTAAGGAAAGATATCATTTCATTGGAAGCAATTCAGGGAAGGTTCACTCCGATGACCCCTGGTCTGGAGAGATTGCCTTATGAGTAAAAAGTTAAAAGGGTTGGGACTCTCACTGGAGTTTAGATGAATGAGAAAAAAAATCTCATTGAAACATATCGAATTCTTAAGACTTGACAGGGTAAATGCTGAAAGGAAGTTTCCCCTCACTGGAGAATCTACAACCGGGAACATACTCTGGGAATAAAGGGCTACCAAGTTAAAACCAAGATGAATTGGAACTTCAGAGAGTTGTTTCTTTGCAATTCCTTGCCACAGAGAGCTGTGGGTTCATTGTTCTTATAAGGTTGGGATAAATAGATTCTCGAGCAATAGGGAATTAAGGATAACATGGAAAGTGCAGGAAAATGGACGTGAGGCATATTGGAAAATGTGAGGACTGCAGATGCTGGAGTACCAGAGTTGAAAAATGTGGTGCTGGAAAAACACAGCAGGTCAGGCAGCATCCAAGGAGCAGGAGAATCGACGTTTTGGGCATAAGCCCTTCTTCAGGATTCCTGAAGAAGGGCTTATGCTTGAAACGTTGATTCTCCTGCTCCTCGGATGCTGCCTGGCCTGCTGTGTTTTTCCACCGTGAGGCATATTGGATCAACCATGATCCTGTTTAATGGCAGAGCCTACTCCTGTTCAACTTTTATGTTTCTGCATGTAAATTTATCACTAAAGTAGATATCATCCTCAAATTGAGGGACAGCTCATGGCATTGAGGAAGTAGAGTATTCCAAATCACAAACAACTTGCTCTAGCAAATAAATTGTCATGTTTTTTTCTGGTTCTTTTGATTACTATTCTATCACTGGAAAGATTTTCTCATTTATTCTCATAACTGTAAATGCTTCTATGTAAATCTCCCCTGAACATCCCTACCTGTGACCTTTCCTAGGTCTTAACAGAGAGTGTCTATTTTTAAGTCCGTTTTATCAATCGAGTCTACCACCTTCACTTATGTGCCTTTACACATCAAGAAGTTTATTTATTCCTGCACACCTTCAAAATAGTACAATCTAATTTATGTCATTTTAGTACTGTATTGTTCGTTCCTCCAAAATAATGATTTAACTTGTTCTAAGTTATTTTACTGATTAGAGGCTCTGAAATATTTTACTTTGTTTGCTGCAAAATTTCATATATTACCCATGAATTACATAAATAAAATAATTTAATGCTGCAGACAACTGAAGTGTTTTTAAAAATACAAAGACATCAAGGTACTCATTTATTTTCCACATGGGAGTAATTACATTTAACATTGGACAAGTTTTTAAAGAATTGACAATAGTGAGTAGAGTGAGTTCTTTTTGGTTATATGTTTTATTGATTAAAATTGAAAAGTATAAAACAACGGTACTAACTTAGCCTGGAATAGTGTTTATTAGAGCAGTAAGACTGGGCTATTTTCTGATCTGTAGATTGTTTTTTTTATATAGTATATTTTTATTAAGAAAAATAGATTTTTAAATACAAAACAATGCAATTCAAAACAGTACAAAACTAAACCCAAATAATAAAAAAAATTCCCCAACCCACCCTCCGATACGAATGTATAAACATATATAGAGAAGTATAAAATTAATAAAAAAAACCTAAACTAGCTATTTAACTAAATAAATAAATACCTAACAACAAACAAATAAATCGTAATAACTCAGCCCAGCTAAACAAAACACTCATACATTCACAGTTCCTCCTCCCTGGATATTGGACGCATGAAACACAATTGTTACAGCTATATAAAAGCCCTTGTTAGTGTGGCAGATAAATCTGTGTCCAGGTATTTCAAAAAGGGTTGCCATGTCTTGTAAAAATTCTCAGTTTTGTGGTGTACCATATTTGTGAGAAAATCCAGGGGAATATGCTCCATAACAATCTTCTGCCAACCTGACAGGCCTGGGGGTTTTTCAGATATCCAACCGAGCAAGATATTCTTCCTTGCACAGAACGTAAGAATATTGAAAAGTTTTTTTCTTATGTGCGTCTGCAGGAAATACAATGGGTAGGCCCAAAAGGAGAGAAGTAGGGTCCTTCTCTATCCCTACACCTAAAATCCTCCCCATTGCACCGACTACAGCACTTTATATGTTTGAAGCCTGTCACAAGGCCAAAGATAATGGGTAAGAGTGCCCGTGCAGACCTTGCACTTGGGACATGCTGAAGATATCCCTGGTTTAAATTTTGATAAACGGTCTGCGGCTAAGTGGACCCTGTGGAGAATCTTCAACTGTAAAGGATGGGTCCTATTGCAAATTGATATCTTCCTTGCAATCTCCCAAATATCCTCCCATGCCTCTGAAGAAACATTAACACCCAGCTGTCTTTCCCACATCTTGCAGAGTCAATCAGACTCATCTGAGGTGGCACCCCCAATTGGTGACATAAAGTACTGACAGAGAGTGTACTCTTAGCTTTCAGTACCCCTCTTTCTATATCAGATTTGTAGGGATCCATCAAAAGTGTGGTCTTTTTTTGAATAAAATCCCTAACTTGAAAAAAGCAAAAGAGGTCTCTATTAGGTAACTCGTACTTCCGTACTAACTGATCGAAGGACATCATTACATCTCAAATAAATCACCCATGCAAGATATACCCCTAGCTGCCCAACATTTAAATCCTGAATCTATCATACCCGGTGGAAAACCCAGCATACCCACTAAAGGTGTAAACAAAGATGTTTTACCAATATTACTTTCCCTCTGCCGAATTGCCCTCCATGCTTTAACAGTATTGATGACTATTGGGTTATGGCAATATTCCCTAACTGTCCTCACCTTGTCCAAAAACAACAAACTGGTAAGGGGACACCTTGCCTGGAAGGCTTCGATATCTAGCCATATTGAAAGAGGGTCCCCACAAACCCAATCACTCACGTAGGTCAAAAGCGAGCTTAACTGGTAATTTTTAATGTCCGGAAGGTCTACTGGATCTCTAGATTATTAAAGTGCAAAAATGGCTTTGAGTAGAGCGATGTGGTCCTCCTGTCGTATGTAGGAGATCAGGGAGAGTTTCCATTTTACTAATGATTATGTCTGCAGTAAGTATGTTTGGTTACGAATCTTATCAGATTGCATGGATTGGTTGCAGCACAATTAGAGGCAATAAGGAAATTACAAGAGCTAGAGTGTGTGGTGGATGGCAGTTACAGGAAGGGAGAAAAAACAATTGTACAGTCAGGTCAATGGGTTGGAGTGGGAGGCAGGTAGGACAAGAGTCTCCTGTGGCTATCTCCATCTCAAACAAGTATGCTATTTTGGAAAATGTAGAAACTGATGGACTCTCAGGGGAATGTAGCACGAACAGCCAAGTTCCTGGTACTGAGACTAGCTCTGATGTAACAAGGGGTACGTCAGGTTCCAAGTGACTAACTGTGACAGGGACTCTCTAGTCAGAGGCACAGACAATCATTTCTATGGCTGACAGCGAGAGATCAGAAAGGTGTGTTCCTCCCTGGTGCTAGGATCAAGGATATCTCAGAGACAGTGTAGAATATTCTCAATGGAGTGGGACCAGCAGGTCATTGTCCACATTGGAACTAACGACATAAGAAGGCAAAAGGATAAGATTCTGCAGGGAGAATATAGCAAGTTAGGCAGGAACTTAAAAGGAGGTCCTAGAGGGTAGTAATATCTGGATTATTCCTGATGCCAAGAGCTAGTGAGGGTAGGAATAGGAGGATAGATCTGATGAACACATGTCTGAGGAGCTAGTGCAGGGGTGAAGGGTTCACATTCTTGGATCATTGGAATCTCTTCTGGGGTAGAAGTGATGTGTACAAGAAGGACGGTTAGACTGGTACAATTAGGAAAAGAGCAAGTCAAACATTCAGTACAGGCAAGAACAAAGCAGAGAACAAGGTGGGGCTCATAAATTAAACTGTATTTATTTCAATGCAAGAGACCGAACAGGGAAGACAGATGAACTCAGGACATGGTTAGGCAGGGGTTATCATTGCAATTAGAGACGTGACTCAGGGATGGACAGGATTAGCAGCTTAATGTTCCAGGATACAAATGCTTTAGGGGGATAGTAAGGGGGGCAAGAGAGGACAGGGTGTGGCGTTTTTGATAAGGGATAACACGAAGGCTGCACTTAGGGAGGATATACCTGGGAATTATTTGGGTGGAACTGTGAAGTAGGAAAGGGATGATCACCTTATTGTGATTTTACCACAGATTCTCCCAATAGTCAGGAGGATATTGAGAAACAAATTCGTAAGGAGATCTCAGCTATCTGTAAGAATAATAGGATAGTTATGATAGGGGATTTTAACTTTCCAAACACAGACTGGGATTGCCACAGTGTTAAGGATTTAGATGGTGAGGAATTTGTTAACTGTGTTCAAGAAAACTTTCTGATTCAGTATGTAGATGTACCTATTAGAGAAGGTGCAAAACTTGACCTACTCTTGGGAAATATGGCAGGGCAAGTGACTGAGGTGTCAGTGGGGGAGCATGTTAGGGCCAGCAACCACAATTCTATTAGTTTTAAAGTAGTGATGGAAAAGGATAGACTGGATCTAAAAGTTAAAGTTCTAAATTGGAGGAAAGCCAAAAGTTGATTGGGGATGGATGCTCGCATGTAAAGGGAAGACTGGAAAAAGGGAAGCCTTCAAAAATGAGACAACGAGAGTCCAGAGACAATATGTTCCTGTTAGGGTGAAAGGCAGGTAGATGTAGGGAATGCTTGATGACTAGAGAAATTGAGATTTTGGTCAAGAAAAAGTTGGAAGCTTATGTCAGACATAGACAGCAGAGATACAGTGAATCCTTAGAACTGTATAATAGCAATAGGAGTATACTTAAGAGGAAAATCAGGAGGGCAAAATGAGGACATGAGATAGCTTTGGCAAAAAGACAAAGAGATTTTATAAATACATTAAGGACAATAGGGTACCAAGGAAAGGGTAGGACCCCTTAAAAGATCAGCTAGGCAACCTATGTGTGGAACCGCAGGAGATGGGGAGATACTAAATGAGTATTCTGCATTTGTGTTTACTGTGGAGAAGGACATGGAAGATACAGAATTTGGGGAAATAGATGGTGACATCTTGAGAAAGGTCTATATTACTGAGGTGGTGGTGCTGGTCTTAAAGTGCATAAAGGTGGATAAATCCCAAGGATCTGATCAGGTGTACCCAAGAACTCTGTGGGAAGTGATTGTTGGGCCCCTTGCTGAGACATTTCTATCACTGATAGTCACAGGTAAAGTGCCAGAAGACTGGAGGTTGGCTTACACGGTGCCACTCTAAGAAAGTTGGTGAGCCCATCAGTGATAGGCAAGTTGTTCGAAGGGATCCTAAGGGACAGGATTTACATGGTAAGATTTACATTCTTCACGGTAGACTGGACTGGCTCACAAGGTTAAAGCACACAGAATATAGGGAGAATGAGAACTGTCTCGAAGGCAGAGAGTGATGGTAGAGGCCTATGACCAGCGGTGCACTGCAAGAATTGATGTGCCACAAGCATCAGTGCTGGGTCTGTTGCTTTTCATCATTTATATACATTATTTGCATGTGAACATAGGAGGTATAGTTATTAAGTTTGGAGATGACACCAAGATTGGAGGTTTAGTGAACAGCGAAGGTTACCTCAGAGTACAATGGGGTTTTGATCAGATGGGCCAATCGGCTGAGGAGTGGCAGACGGAGTTTAGTTTAGGTAAATGTGAGGTGCTGTGTTTTGAAAGGGCAAGAATTGTACACTTAATGGTAAAGTCTTAGGGACTGTTGCTGAACAAAGAGACCTTGGAGTACAGGTTCATAGTTCCTTGGATGTAGAGTTGCAGGTAGATAGGATAGTAAAGAAAGCGTTTGGTATTCTTTCTTTTATTGGTCAGAGCATTGAGAATAGGAGGTGGGAGGTCATGTTGTAGTTGTACAAGACATTGGTTGGGCCACTATTGGGATATTGTGAGCAATTCTGGTCTCCCTCCTATAGGAGGGATGTTGGAAAACTTGAAAGGATTCAGAAAAGATTTAAGAGGATGTTGCCAGGGTTGGAGGACTTGAGCTATAGGGAGAGGTGGAATAGGCTGGTTCTATAAGGGGTGACCTTATAGCAGTTTATAAAATCATGGAGGCATGAATATGGTGAGTAGACATGGTCTTTGAGGTGAGGGAGTCCAGGACTAGACAGCACAGGTTTATGGTGAGGGGGGGGGGGGGGGGGGGGGGGGGGGAGATTTAAAAGGGACCAAAGGAGCAACTTTTCTCTGCAAAGGGCAATGCATGTATGGAATGAGCCGGCAGAGGAAGTGGTAGAGGCTGGTACAATCACAACATTTAAAAAGCATCTGGATGGGTGTACGAATAGGAAGGGCTTGGAGAGATATGCGCCAAGTGCTGGCAAATCGGACGAGATTAATTTAGGATATCTGTTCGGCATGGACAAGTTGAAGTGAAGGGTCTGTTTCTGTGCACCTCTCTGACTATAATAGGACCATGTGTATTCTATCCACATACAATAATGTTTATATATTTTTCACTTAAAAAATATTTCAATTGTACATCAAGGAAGTTTGCATCTTTTGAAATCTCGTGTGTTACGCAAAAACATCCAGTCCTTGTCATCCTTCTTGGAAGGTCAAACAGAAAGCACTTCAGATTACATGTAAGCTTACTTACCAAGCTCTCTGCCGTCAGTTCAGGGAGTTCATGTACAACACAGTATGGGAAATCCAGAACCGAAATACTGCAGAGATTTGGAAATGAATGAAGAAATTAATAAATTCATGAGTTTGAAATCTAATTTTAATGAATCCCCATAACATTGTTTTGTTTCCTGGGAGTATGCTGTTTGCCATTTTTCAGTGGCAACACTTTGAACTGAAGTAGAAGATCATGAGTTCCAGGGCCCACTGCTGAGATTCAGAATATAATCAAGACTGATGCTTTAGTGCAAATGGAATAGCACTGCACTGCTGTACAATAGTGTGTGACAGAGAAGTGAACTTGCCTCCTTCCTTCATCCTAGGTGGTTGAGATGAAGGGATTGTGAAAGCATTTTCAAAAAGGGTACAGATAATTGAAGTGCATTGTGTAGATGGCATACATTGCGACCATTCGCACGAGTGGCAGTATAAACTCACACATCAAGTGGTCGATGAGATATTGGAAAGACTGTCTCTATTTATCTGTATTTTTTATTGTGGAGTGAAACAGAAAAATAACTGTTTTAAAAACCAAGGACTACTGATGGATTTCTGCCTGTTTTGAAAACAAGCAATCTGACACTCATTATAACTGCCATTTACACAGTGCCAGTTCAAGCAACGGTATAAGAAGGTGTCGACGAGCTGTAGCCACAATGTGTACAAATGGTGATTCAGCCAACAACAAAAAGCTGATTGGTCACTAAATCACAGACCAATCATTGATTACAAAGGTTTTTTTGCCTGCCAACAAATATGAAATTGCCTCTAAGGTAGCTGAACAGCTTGGAGCTGAATGGGTTAGTGAGAAGTTATCAGATTCTGTGTAACTTCAAGAACTGTTTCTATGGTAAAAATCGTTCTTCTTAGCCTGGAGAAAACAGTATACCTTTACTTTTGCAATGGCTGTAAGCAGTAATTTTAATCAGTAAGTCAGAAACCTTTATAAGTGTGAACCAGTCACTCTGTGCCTTCACTTGTTTGCAGGAGGCAAAGTAGAAGGTAGTTTAAGAGGCAGATGTCTAATCAGCACAAGGTTCATAATAAAACTGTGAACAGGGATCACTGAACTGCTTTCCCAGTTTGTCCCCTGCCCCATAAAATATACTTTTTTTTTCCATTTGTCTGTTTCCAGTTGTGTGTTATTGGTGGGGATGAGCGGAGTTTGGAGTTTATAAGGGAATTAGACTTCTATCCACTTGACTTATGTGCAGACAGATCATAGTTGCTTGCCTGTAGCTAGAGTTCATTTATTTATAATAAACAGTAAACCTTATTAAATACAGACACCTAGTCTGTGCTTTCTGACAACCTGGGTCTGACAGTCCCATTTTAAATGGGGGAATTCTATGCACTTATAAATTCTTTTACCTTTATACCAATTCCAAGAATAGAAGATTTCCAGCATGTTACCCCAGTCAAGCATAACAATGGACAACTTTGATCAGACAGTATTGCAATGTCTTCATCCTGGCAGCTCTGACTTGTGCTTTATGGATGGTGGAAAGTCTTTGGGGAGGTAGGAAGGGTATTGCTCACCATAAGAAATAGGAATGGCAGTAGAATAATCAGCCTCATCAGTTTGCTCTACTGTCCAATAGGACCATGGCTGAACTGACATGCTTCACGTCCACTTTCTTGCATTTTGCCTTAATTCTAAACTTTATATTTCCTTATTTCTCTAATTTATTCCCAAGATTTTGTACTTTTGTACCTAAGATGGTGCAAAGGTCTGTAATGTTGGAAATTTTATTTCTTTATTTTTCTATTTTTTTCCTGTACATAGGTACCTTTGTAACTAAGATAGCACTATAAGTGGCGACTTGTAGACTTATCACTGCACTCATGTGAATACATGTGACAATAAAGCCAATTATTATTCCCCTAGCGATCAAGAATCTATCTCAACCATCAATATAGACAAGGACTCTATCAACTCTCTGATGGCAAGGAGTTCAAAAGACTTTCAACTGTCTCAGAGAAGAAATTTCTCCTCATCTCAGTCTTAAATTGGCAGCCCTTATTCTGAGAGTGTCCCTTAAGGGGAAACATCTCCTCACGATTTATCATGTCAAGCCCCTTAATAATCTTTTATCCTATTAAGATCATCTCTCATTCTTCTAAATTCCAATGAGTAGAGTTCCAACCTACTTAGCCTTTGCTCTAAGACAACAGCTCCCTATCATGGATCATCCTAGTGAACCTTCTATGAACTGCCTCCAATAAAATGATATGTGCTAGTGATATTACCACTGGACTTATTTAGAGGAGCTGGTGTTGGACTGGGGTGGACAAAGTTAAAAATCACACAACACCAGGTTATAGTCCAACAGGTTTATTTGGAAGCGCCAACTTTCAAAGTGCTGTTCCTTCATTAGGTGGTTGTGAAGCTGTACCACTGGACTGTTTATCAAGAGATCCAGGTAATATTCTGGGGACCCAGGTTCAAATCTGGTCATGGCAGATGTGGATTTTGCACTGAATTAAAACACTAGAATTAAGAGTCAACTAACGGCTATAAATCCATTGTTGAATGTTGGAAAAACCCATCTCGTTCACTAATGTCCTTTTCAGAAGGAAACTGCCATCCTTACCTGGTCTGGCTTACGTGTGACTCCAGATCCACGGCAACATGTTAACTCTTCACTGCCCTCTGGGCAATTAGGGATGGGCAATAAATGCTGGCCTGCACAATATCACCCACATCCCATGAACTGATTAAAAAAGGGATCAAAACTACTCATCAGTAATCCAGATATGATCTCAGCACCTTGCATAGTTGCTGTAAGACTTCCCTATTTTTACACTACAATGCCCTTGAAATAAGGGCCAACATTCCGGTAACCTTTCTGATTATCTGCTGCTTCTACATTTTAGCTTTATTTCATGTACAATTACTATTAACTCCCTTTGTGTTAAATCTTTCTGCAGTTTTTCTCGATTTAAATAACACTGTTCTTTTGTTCTACCGTCTCAGATGAATAATTTTGCATTTTACCACTTTACACTCCATTTGCCAACATTTTGCCCACTTACCTAACCTATCAATTATCTCTTTGTAAACTGTTTTCAGTCCTCTCACAACCTGCCTTCCCATCTATTTTTGTGTTGTCTGCAAATTTGGCTACAGTATATTCATTTTCTTCCTCCAAGTCATTAATATATACAATAAATAATTGTGGTCCCAGGACTGAACCCCGTGGAACCCCACTGGTCACAGTTCGCAAGTCTGAAAAATAATCCTATTAGCCAATTCTCTATCCATCCTAATATACAACCTCCAACACAGTCGGCTTTTATCTTATGCTATAACCTTTTGTGTGGTACCTTGTCAACAGCCAGAAGGACAACACATCTTCTGATCCTGCTCTGTCCACTCTGGTTGAGATTTCCTCGAAAAACTCTAAGAAATTAGTCAGGCATGAGTTCACTTTCATGAAGCCATGCTGATATGGATTGCTTTTCCAAATGTGCAGATATTATTTTCTTAATAATAGATTCCAATAGATTTTCCAACCAGAGATGTTAGGCCAATTTCTGATATTTACCTATTTTTGCTTCCATCTGTTTTCGACTAGAGATGTCACACTGACAGTTTTCTAGAATCCAACAATTTTCAGAAAATAATCTTCAATGAATCCACTAACTAAGCCATCAGGGCCAATGGACACATTTGCCTTTAGCTTCATAAGTTGTCTAGCACAACTTCTCCAGCAATAATTACAGTACTTAATTCCTCCCCCATTATCCTTACAATTAATGGGCTGTTTTAAAGATGGATGCAAAATATCTGTTTAACTCTGCTGCCATGTCCTTGTTCCCCAAAATGACCTCCCCAGATTTATTTTATAAGGGGCGCTTCCTTTTTATACATTTAAAGAAGCTCTTCTTGTCAATTTTCATGTTCCTTGGTAACTTGCTCTCGTAGTTCATTTTCTCTCTCTTCATTATCTTTTTAGTCCTCCCTGGTTGAATTCAGAATTTATCCCAATCTTCGGGGCTATCACCGACTTTGGTCTCATATGCTTTTTCTTTCAACTTCATAGGTTCCTTAACTTCCTTGGTTAGCCATAGTTGATTTCTCTCAGAATCTTTCCTCAATGCTGGGATGTATTTTTGCTGAGAGTCTTGAATTACCTCCTTGAATATCTGCTGATAATTGTCCACTATTGTTACAAAGTAAACATTGACCTCCTCTCTGAGAACTAAAACAGTATCACCCAAAAAGGAGTGCCTTGCCCATTGATCTATTAAAAGGAGTATGAGAAAGGCTGTAATCCATTTTATCAGCAACTCCTAGTATTTAGGAGAAATAAATTTGTGATCCTCACTTTACAATCCACAAGTAACAATTTGTATGTAATGCTAAGTGAACAAATTAACCATTAATCGACTGAACAATTTCCCTCTAACTGCTAACTATTTCTGATTAACGCAAAATTCTAATGGTATACTGTTCCAATAAATATAAGTTCCACTTATATTACAAAACAATAGAATTTAGTCTCAAAATTACAGCCAGGTTACGTCTTCCAGAATATTCTGCATCTTCTCTGCTGATCCTTCTGCCAGGAATGATTTCGCTGTAGAGTCTTCTGTCAAGAAGCTTCTTTGTAGATTCTTCTGTCAGAAATTTAGATGGTGTGTCGCGTTACCATGGTAAATAGACGGTGCTTTCTCCAAGAGCTGAGAGCTGTTATCTCTTAGCAGATGGCAATTAGTTCTGGAGATCTGTCCAACTGCCCCCTTCTTTTATACCCATGATGACCTATCAATTTCTTACAATAGATTGGTTTTTTGTCAAAACCATCAGATTTAAATTTAATAAGCTTTTGGTAGCTAAGGGCCTGATTCAAACTGATTGGCTAAATTCAAAAAATGCTGCTTGGCCTGCTAACTGTATGGCCTTTTGATACAAATTTTTCAATTTGAGTGCTCTCTGTGCATCTGCAAATCCCCAAGCTGCTCACAGACATTCATTTTTAAATCTCTAAGCACAGACATAAAACATTTTTAAATGGACCATACAATGCTTTCACCATTTTACAACTTTACAATCACCAGCTTTGCAACACTATCATTCTGCTAATTTATCCATCCAGTTCACATTAGATAACACAAGTCTCATTTTACTGCAATTCCCTTTATTGAAGTTAAACATAGTTGTTTCTGGTCCAATTTTCTCACTTCCAAATTAAATATTAAATGCTATCTTGTTAAGATCATTACTTCCTACGGGGATCAACAACATATAAATACCCATAATAATTGCTCTATTCTTTTTACATGCTCCTATTGTTCCATGCTCCACAGGGTGGCTATTGTTTAGGGGTTTGCTCATTACTCCCTCCATCACCAATGCTCAGAAGCCAAGGATGGTCATGTTGGAAAGGCAGTAGGAAGGGGAATTAAAATGGGCAGTGACTGGGAAGTCCAGATGGCCCCTGCAGGGCTGGCTGCAATGCTCAGCAAACCGTTCCCTCTGTTTATGCTTGGTCTCCCCGATGTAAAGAAGACCACATTGTGAGCTCCTGATGCAATAAACTAGGTTGGAAGAGAGGCAGGTGAACCTGTGTCTCACCTTGAAGGACTGTGTTGGCGTCCTGGATGGAGTTGAAGGTTGGGGGGGGGGGGGGGGGGGGGTGTACCGGCAGATTTTGCATCTTTTCAATTTGCAGGGGAAAGTACCTGGGAGTTTCTTTTTTTTGGGGGGGGGGGGCTGCGGAGTGCAGAACGGGACTTTAGGAAGTCAGAGAGGGGCAGGGACGGGAAGAGATGTTCTTGGTGGTGGGGTCTAGTTGGAGTTGGCGGAAGTGTTTAAGGACGATGCGTTGGATGTGGAGACTGGTGGGGTGATAGGCGAGAACAAGGGGGACTCTATCTTTATTGCGTTAGGTGGGGGGGTTTAGAGCAGTGGCATAGAGGTGGAGGGGAATGGAGGTGGTGTGACAGTGGGCTGTCTGGATGACAGAGGGAGGAAAAGCACGTTGCTTGAAATAGGTGAACATCTGGGATGCTCGTGAGTGGAATGTCTCCTTGTCTGAGCAGATGCGACAGAGGTGGAGGCATTGTGAACATGGAATGGATTCCTTAAATGATACTGGGTGCGAGGAGATGTAGTCCAGGTAGTTATGGGAGTCTGTTCGTTTGTAGCAAATGTCTGTCTGGAGACTGTCGCTGGAAATGGAAATGCAAGGTCAAGGAAGGGGTGGGAGGTGTCCGAGATGGACCACGTGAACTTGAGGGACAGGTGGAAGTTGTGGGCGAAGTCGATGAACTGCTCCAGTTCAGCCTGGATGCAGGACACTGCACCAATGCAGTCATTGATGTAACGGCAGAAGAGTTGGAGCGCAGTGCCTGTTTAGGGACTGAAGAGGGACTGTTCAATATAGCTAACAAACAGCAGGTGTAGCTGGGGCCCATCCGGGTGCCCATGGCTGCCCCTTTGATTTGGAGGAAATGGGAGGAGTTAAAGGAAACGTTATTGAGGGCGAGGACCAGTTTGGCAAGGCGAAGGAAGGTATTGGTGAAGGGGGACTGGATGAGTCTGTTGGAGAGGAAGAAGTGGAGGGCCTGGAGGCTATCCTTGTAGGGTTTGGACATGTATAAGGACTGCACGTCCATAGTGAAGATAAAGCACTGGAGGCTGGGGAACTGGAAGTTGCTGAAGAGATGGAGGGCATGGTAGGTGTCGCAGAAGTAGATGGGAAGTGCCTGAACCAATGGGCAGAGGATGGAGTCGAGGTAGGGCGAGATGAGTTCGGTGGGGCAGGAGTATGCTGAAACGGTGGGTCAGTCGGGCTTGTGGATCTTGGGAAGAAAGTAGAACCAGGCAGTGTGGGGCCTGGTGACTCTGAGTTTGGAGGCAGATTGGGATAAATTCTGGAGATCACCAGAAGCAATGATGGCATGGATAGTGTGGGTGATTTTGGTCTGATGGGTTGCGGTGGGGTCATGGGCAAGGGGGAAGTAGGACGTGGTGTCAGAGAGTTGGTGTTTGGCCTCTGCGACATAGAGGTCCATTCTCCAGACTATATGTCAGCTGGTTTGATGGTGAATTAGGGGGTGGTGCAGAGTAAGTGGCGCGCTGCATGTTTGGAGGGGCTGAGGTTGGCGTGGCTGAGGGGGTGGAAAAATTGAGGAGGTGGAAAAATTGAGGAGGCCAATGTCACATTGGCAGTCTGTAATGAAGAGATCTAGGGTGGGTACAAGGCTGGTGGTGGGTGGTAACCAAGTGGAGGAGGAAGGTTGCAGGCCGGAGAAGGGGTCCTCAGAGGGAGACTGGAAGTTTTTGTCAAAGAAGGAGGCACAGCAGCAGCGGAAAAAGATGTCCAAGTAATGTGTCCGAGACAACTGAATATACTGATCGTAATTTCCTAATGATTTTGGAAAACAATTAAGGATAACAATTCCAAACTGTTTAGATGGAGCTCATTATTGCAGCCATTAAATTTGAAAATTATACATGTGGCAGAATGAGAGAATACAATTGTTGGCATATTGTCGTGACTTTGATGACACAAGTTGGGAGGCATTCAGTCGTGGGAAAAAAAAACAGATTGAAATGCACTGTTGTAGTGAATGTTTGCATGCTTTGAATCAGCGCAATGTATACATATTGTCATATACTAATAGCGTAAGGTTCAGTTTTTAAAAATGAAGCCATCTTTGTGTACTAATGGTTCTTTTAAGGGGGATTGATTAAAACTATGGTTTTAAGAGGTGTATTTTGTCCTGTACCTCTTCGGGAGAGGTTTTAAGGCAGAGACGCCAAGTTGCCGAGTTGAACCCAACAAAGTAAACAGTTTGAGGCCTTGGTTTTTTTTAATGTTGAAACAATAGAAGCAGTGGACTTAATCTATCTGGACTTCAGTAAGGCATTTGACAAGGTTACCCTTGGGAGACTGGCTACCGAGGTTAGATCTCATGGAATACAGGGAAAACTAACCATTTAGATATAGAATTTGCTTGAAGGTAGAAGACAGAGGGTGGTGGTGGAGGGTTGCTTTTTCAGACTGGAAGCCTGTGACCAGTGGTGTGCCACAAGGATCGGTGTTGGGTCTACTACTTTTCTTCATTTATATAAATGATCCTGATATGAACATAGGAGCAAGTTTGCAGATGACACCAAAATTGGAGGTGTAGTGGACAGCGAAGAAGGTTACCTCAGATAACAATGGGATCTTGATCAGATGGGCCAATGGGCTGAGGAGTGGCAGATGGAGTTTAATTTAGATAAATCCGAGGCGTTGCATTTTGGGAAAGCAAATCAGAACAGGACTTGTATCCTTAATGTTAAGGTCCTAGGGAGTGCTGCTGAATGAAGAGACCTTGGAGTGTAGATTCATAGGTCCTTGAAAGCAGAGTCACAGGTAGATAGGATAATGAAGAAGGTGATTGGTATGCTTTCCTTTATTGGTCAGAGCACTGAGTGTAAGAGTTGGGAGGTCATGTTGCAGCTGTACAGGACACTGGTTCGGCCATTTTTGGAATACCTTGTGTGCAAATCTGGTGTCCCTTCTATCAGACGGATGTTGTGAAACTTGAAAGGGTTCAAAAAAGATTTACAAGGACGTTGCCAGGGTTGGAGGATTTGAGCTACAGGGAACGTCTGAATAGGCTGATTGTTTTCCCTGAAGCGTCACCCCTGAAGGGGTGACCTCAGAGGTTTATAAAATCATGAGAGGCATGGACAGGATAAATGTTCCCTGGGATGGGCGAGTGCAGAACTAGAGGGCACAGGCTTAGGGTAGGGGAGGAAAAGATGTAAAAGAGACCTAAGGGACAACTTTGTCATGCAAAGGGTGGTGAGTGTATGGAATGAGCTGCCAGAAGTGGTGGAAGCTGGTACAATTGCAATATTTAAAAGGCATCTGGATGGGTCTTTGAATAGGAAGGGTTTAGAAGGATATGGGCCAAGTGCTGGCAGTTGGGACTAGATTAGGTTGGGACATTTGGTTGTCATGGACTAGTTGGACCGAAGGGTCTGTTTCTGTGCTGTACTTCTCCATGACTCTATGACTCTAACAGAAGCAGCGTGAATGAGTGTGGTCAATCTCCCCCAAAGCTTAGACATTTAGTTTTAGTTTTTCCAATAGTAGTTGTTGCTAGGGTCTCGAATCTGGGTTTCAGAAGCTGCAGTACATCTCTCCCTGCTAATATCTCGGAGTTTTCTAGTCAGGAGAATTGTCTGTGCGGCAATCCAATTTGCTGAATTTGCTTTTGCCAGTGTGTTTATTCTCTGGTTACCATCAATGCCTTCACCAATCTGCAATCCTATCTTTTCCATTGTCTTTGATGTACTAATTTTCCATGCACCCAAGTATTTAGTTTAAAGCCCTACCTACAGGCCTGGTTATGCGATTTGCCAGATCTCTAGTCCCAGCATGATTCAGGTGGAGCCCATTCCATTACAACAGCTCCTTCCTTCTCCAGTACTAGTACCAACAACCCACTAATTTGAACTCATTTTTCCCACTTCAATCTTAAACCACCGGTTTATCTGTTTAATCATGCTGACCCTATCGTATTTAGCTTATGGCTCAGGTAGTAATCTGGAGATTTCCACCTTTTTAATTCTGCTCTTTAATTTAGCCCCGGATCCCTCAGCAGAAGCTCTTTCCTCTTTCTACCTGCATGGACTGCAACAACTGGATCTTTCCCCTAACAATTCAAGTTTCTTTAAAGCCCTGGTGAGATATCTTGAACCTGTCAGCAAGCAAGCAGGCAGGCAAACAGCTTTCAGGACACTTGGTCCTGGCCATAGACAATAGTGTCTATTCCTGACTATACTATCCCCAATGACAACTATATTTCTCTTTTTTATCTTCCTATACCTGGTCAGCTTGCTATCCTCCCTATAGCTGTCATCCACACAGGGAGCATGAATTTCAAAATGGTTAAAACAAGCTAAATGGCTGAGGTCTTTTCATTACCACCTGGTTCTATCTACCTGCTTTACTCATTGTTGCATCCTCCTGTTTTGGACCATTGACTGAATTTGAGATTGTTTACCTAATGAGTGAGTGCTCCTGAAACACAGCATCCAGCTAACTGTCCCGCTCCCTGATGTGCCGCAGGGTTCAAAACTCAGACTTCAGCTCAGCAAATTTGAGCCAGAGCTCCTCAAACAACACTTGCTGGAAATATGGTCACTCTGAACTAAAAATGTATCCACCTGTTCCCATCATGCAGGCACAACACATCACCCTAACTGCATTTTTATTTAATTTTCTTAGCTCTTAATGTATTTGTTTAAAACTTTCTTGCTGGAGTAGCCTCAGAAGTGCCCTTATAACCAGTTTTTAAGCAAATCATGCTATTTAATGACATGTCAGTAACGATCTCCAGGATATTTATGGTGGAAGATTTGATGATAGTAATACTACTGAATGTTAGATTCTCTGTTTGAGCTGTTGTAAAGATAGTTTCTTTCTATTTTTCTGTATTTTAGATTGTGTACTTAAATAGGAAAAGGGCTGTTTCTTACACCAACGAGTATAGAAAGGATAACAGCACTTTGGAAAAACAACTTAGCTGACACTCGCACTAAGTGGTGTTTGCACTGCTGTTTGGTCAAGTGGTCAACCATGAATTTGCGTATGTATTAAGGGAAATGAAAAAAACTCTGCAAAGGCTAGTATGACACTGACCCAGCGAGCTCAGAGCCGGCTCAGACAGTGAATAGAACCCTGTTTGTGTCAGCCTGGACTCCTTGATTGGATTAGGTTAACAGCCATAATCACAGAACTCATTCTATAACATTCACCTGCTGACCTTGGTTCCAATCACTGCTTCCCTCCCCAAGTCCTGGGACGTAGGCTCATTCCTTTTTGGACCAGGTCCTGTTCCTTAAAATCTTCTTTGGGTATTGGCAGCCTGGAACAGACCATAGCTTGCCCCTTGTACCTGGAGCATCTCGGCCAAAATTTATCGCCACCTTCAGTATGAAAGCTGCGACATCTGCCATGCCTGTTTCATTCTCAGAGGTGTCCCCGATGCAAGAAAGATAGAAATAACCCACTGTTCTGAGGGACCAGCTATGTTTTGTTCCTGCTTTATTTGAGATGGCAAGTATCATGAGGTCCATGAGCTTGTTTAGGACCCCAACTCCAAACCAAACTTTGTATGTCATGGGACCTGACCTCACATCAACCATGCCTCTTGTCCATACAAAATCATTCCCATGGTTTTGACAGTAAACTTCATTCCCTGAAGTAAAGCGCCTCTCTCACTTAGAGGTGTCGAGTGTCCAGTATTGGTGTTCCTTTTATCTCCTCCACCGCCCGCCTCCCACACACACCAAGATCCGGGACGATCCAGTTTAACCTGGTGTGGGGTTTTCCATAAGACCATAAGACATAGGAGTGGAAGTAAGGCCATTCGGCCCATCGGGTCCACTCCGCCATTCAATCATGGCTGATGCGCATTTCAGCTCCACTTACCAGCGTTCTCCCCATAGCCCTTAATTCCTCTAGACAACAAGAATCTATCAATCTCGGCCTTGAAGACATTTAGCGTCCCGGCTTCCACTGCACTCTGCGGCAATGAATTCCACAGGCCCACCACTCTCTGGCTGAAGAAATGTCTCCGCATTTCCGTTCTGAAATGACCCCCTCTAATTTTAAGGCTGTGTCCACGGGTCCTAGTCTCCTCGTCTAACGGAAACAATTTCCTAGCATCCACCTTTTCCAAGCCATGTATTATTTTGTACGTCTCTATTAAGTCTCCCCTTAATCTTCTAAACTCCAACGAATACAATCCCAGTATCCTCAGCCGTTCCTCATATGCTAGACCTGTCATTCCAGGGATCATCCGTGTGAATCTCCGCTGGACATGTTCCAGTGCCAGTATGTCCTTCCTGAGGTGTGGGGACCAAAACTGGACACAGTACTCCAAATGGGGCCTAACCAGAGCTTTATAAAGTCTTAGTAGTACATCTCTGCTTTTATATTCCAACCCTCTTGAGATAAGAGATAACATTGCATTCGCTTTCTTAATCACAGACTCAACCTGCATGTTTACCTTTAGAGAATCCTCGACTAGCACTCCCAGATCCCTTTGTGCTTTGGCTTTATTAATTTTCTCACCATTTAGAAAGTAGTCCATGCTTTTATTCTTTTTGCCAAAATGCAAGACCTCGCACTTGCTCACGTTAAATTCCATCAGCCATTTCCTGGACCACTCTCCCAACCTGTCTAGATCCTTCTGTAGCCTCCCCATTTCCTCAGTACTACCTGCCTGTCCACCTAACTTCGTATCATTGGCAAACTTCGCTAGAATGCCCCCGGTTCCCTCATCCAAATCATTAATATATAATACGAACAGCTGTGGCCCCAGCACCAAACCCTGCGGGACACCGCTCATCACCGGCTGCCATTCTGAAAAAGAACCTTTTATCCCAACTCTCTGCCTTCTGTTAGACAGCCAATCCTCAATCCATCCCAGCAGCTCACCTCGAACACCATGGGCCCTCACCTTGCTCAGCAGCCTCCCGTGTGGCACCTTATCAAAGGCCTTTTGAAAGTCTAGATAGACCACATCCACTGGGTTTCCCTGGTCTAACCTACTTGTTACCTCTTCAAAAAATTCCAACAGGTTTGTCAGGCATGACCTCCCTTTACTAAATCCATGTTGACTTGTTCTAATCAGACTCTGCTCTTCCAAGAATTTAGAAACCTCATCCTTAATGATGGATTCTAGAATTTTACCAACAACCGAGGTTAAGCTGATTGGCCTATAATTTTCCATCTTTTGCCTTGATCCTTTCTTGAACAAGGGGGTTACAACAGCCATCTTCCAATCATCCGGGACCTTTCCTGACTCCAGTGACTCTTGAAAGATCTCAACCAATGCCTCTGCTATTTCCTCAGCCACCTCTCTCAGAACTCTAGGGTGTATCCCATCGGGGCCAGGAGATTTATCAATTTTAAGACTTTTTAACTTTTCTCGCACTATCTCTTTCGTAATGGCAACCATACTCAACTCAACCCCGTGACACCCTTTAATTTTTGGGATATTACTCATGTCTTCCACTGTGAAAACTGACGCAAAGTACTTATTAAGTTCTCCTGCTATTTCCTTATCTCCCATCACTAGGCTTCCTGCATCAGTTTGAAGTGGCCCAATGTCTACTTTTGCCTGTCGTTTGTTTCTTATGTACTGAAAGAAACTTTTACTATTATTTCTAATATTACTGGCTAGCCTACCTTCATATTTGATCCTCTCATTTCTTATTACACTCTTTGTTATCCTCTGTTTGCTTTTGTATCCTTCCCAATCTTCTGATTTCCCACTGTTCTTAGCCACTTTATAGGATCTCTCTTTTTCTTTAATACATTTCCTGACTTCCTTTGTCAGCCAAGGTTGTCTAATCCCTCCCCGGTTAATCTTTCTTTTCTTGGGAATGAGCCTCTGTACAGTGTCCTCAATTATACCTACAAACTCCTGCCATTTTTGCTCTACTGTCTTCCCGGTTAGCCTCTGCTTCCAGTCTATTTTAGTCAGTTCCTCTCTCATGCCCTCATAATTACCTTTATTCAACTGTAACACCATTACATCCGATTTTGCCTTCTCCCTTTCAAACTCCAGACTGAACTCTACCATATTATGGTCGCTACTTCCTAAGGGTTCCCTTACTTTAAGATCTTTTATAAAGTCTGGTTCATTGCAAAGCACTAGGTCCAGAATAGCCTGCTCTCTTGTGGGCTCCATGACAAGCTGTTCCAACGGAGCTGTTTCGCTCCGTTAGCAACTCTGCTGGAGCTATTTCTGCAGATGCTTGAGGGGTAGTCTTATAATTGAACAGAAACTGGGCCAGTTTGGTATTGAGTGAAGCTGTAGACTTTATTTTAGCCCTGCCTTCAAAGTTTGGACTGCTCGTTGGGCTTGCTGGTCAGGCAACATCCAAGGAGCAGTAAAATCGACATTTCGGGCAGGAGCTCTTCATCAGGAATGGTGATGAGGAATCGGGGATTCCTAATGAAGGGCTCCTGCCCGAAATGTTGATTTTCCTGCCTATTGGTCACTGCCTGACCTGCTGTGTTTTTCCAGCACCATGCTAATCTTGACTCTAATCTGCAGTATGTCCAGTCCTCATTTTCGCCTGCTTTTTGGGCTTGACCACTGGACGATGGATGGCATGGATCTGTCCTTACATGCCAAATGTCCTTTGACTTTAGGAAATACTTAAATCCCCTGTTAGTAAATGATGGCCCATTGTCTGAGACCAGCACGTCCAGGAGAGTGTATATTTCAAAAGATGCTTGCTACTTTTCAATCACTTCTTGTGTTTGATGAATGAACTCTATGCATGTCCAACTACTTTGAATGGGTGTCCACAATTACTAAAAACAGACAGCCCATGAAAGGACCAGTGTAGTCAATATGAACCGAGTCCAGGTTTATCTGGGCATTCCCACAAATGTTGGGGAGCTGCTGGCAGTAAGTTTTGTTCTTGCTAGCATGCCGAGAACAGGGCCACCAACACAGCTATGTCAGTATCCAATCCTGGTTACCAATCTTCCTTTTGGAAACCTCTGGATGATCCAGGTGAAGTTCAATCAACGTCTGGTGGCGACCTTTGCTTGGGAAAATCACTCTTGCTCCCAATAATAATATACTGTCCTCTATGGTGATCTGGTCTCACTGGGTCCAGAAAGGTTTCAATTCAGATTGGATGATGGCCCTTTGATTTCCCCCATCAACACCAACTGTTTTAGTTTTGCCATGATGGGATATTTTTGTGTCCACACTCTGGCATTGTCAGTAGTGACTGGAAAGGTGTTTAAAACCAGAACTGATTCTTCTTGTGGTGACATCACCAGTGGTGTACCTGCCAGTAGGAAGCGGCTCAAAGCATCTGAATTTTCCACTTGACCCACCAGACAGTATTCCAATTTGTAATTATACACACTTAGAATGAGAGTCCACTGCTGAATTGGACCTGATGCTAAGGGCGGCATGGCTCTGTCCTCTTTAAGTAGCCCAGCAGGGGCTTACATCCATAAAGATATTGGTGTAACTTCCTCACAACAAAGATGACCCCTAAACCTTCCTTCTCTAACTGGGCGTATCTTCATCTGGTATCAGCCTAAGTCCAGGGAAGTATATGCTTTTGGGCATTCCTTTCCACTTGGCCAACAATAAGTCAACACTACCCTACCATATGTGGAGGTATTGCATGTCAGTACCACAGTTCATTTGGGATCGTAATGTGCCAACACTTTAGATGACAATAGCTGCTTCTTCATTTCCCTAAAAGCTAGAATGCGGGGACATAGCTGTAAGTTGAAGGATGATGGATACAAGACAAATGTCAGAGGTAGTTTCTTTACCCAGAGAGTAGTAGCAGGCAGGGCACTCCATGCCCCAACAGAAGTAGACTCGCCAACTTTAATGGCATTCAAATGGTCTTTGGATAAATATGTGGATGAAAATGGAATAGCATAGGTTAGATAGGCTTCAGATTGGTTTCACAGGTCGGCGTAACATCGATGGCCAAAGGACCTGTACTGAGCTGTAATGTTCAATGTTCTATCTTACCAGCGAGACCATTTCCAAGATAGACCTCTTTTCAGTAGATGTAAGAGTGCCAGGATGAAGGCCAGGTTAAATATGAATGTTTGGGCGGGACGGTGGCACAGTGGTTAGCACTGCTGCCTCACAGTGCCAGAGACCTGGGTTCGAGTCCCACCTCAGTCACCTGTCTGTGTGGAGTTTGCATGTTCTCCCTGTGTCTACGTGGGTTTCCTCCTACAGTCCAAAGATGTGCAGGTTAGGTGAATTGGCCACGCTAAATTGCCCGTAGTGTCAAGTGAAGGGGTAAATGCAGGGGAATGGGTCTGGGTGGGTTGCTCTTCGGAGGGTCGATATGGACTTGTTGGGCCACAGGGCCTGTTTCCATACTATAAGTAATCTAATATCTAATATAATAACTCACCAGTTGAGGAGGAGAGTCGACATTTCGAGCATAAAGAATATTCCTGATGAAGAGCTTATGCTCGAAATGTCGACTCTCCTGCTCCCCGGATGCTGCCTGACCAATTGTGCTTTTCCAGCGCCACACTTTTTGACTCTGACCTCCAGTACCTGCAGTCCTCACTTACTCCTATAATAATTCACCAACTCAAGGAAAGCCTCAAAATCTGATACAGACATAGGATCCGGGACACTTTGATTGCCCTCACTTTACCTTCCAATGGGAAACCAGGTCGAGTCGATTCTGTAATCAAGTAGGTCACTTGGAGTGCCTGGAACACATAATTTCATCCTAAGGCATACACCCGTCCTGGAAAAATGTTTAAGCACTAAGCCCAAGCTCTCAAAATGCTCTTTATTGGTCTTCTCAGTTATTAGCATGTCATTCAGGTAAGTGGTGATCTGGGGTAGACCTTGTAAAATGTTTTCCATCATCCCCTGGAAAATGGCTGCTGATACCCAAAATAACAGTCTGTTTTATTGGAACAAACTGTTGTGGGTATTAATTATAGCATACATCTCAGAATCCTCATCTAATTGCAATTTCAGATACGTTTGGTCATGTCGATGTGAAGGCACCCACCCTGCCAGTCTTCTATGTGAGGGATTGGGTATTAATCCAGTTGCGAAAAATGGTTGCCATTTGTTTAAAATGCTCACAAAGGTGAACCAATAGGGTTAACCAGTGCCCAGTCCACAATCTGGACCGGTTTGATGGTTCTTTCCTTTCCAGTCTTCTGACATCTGCTTCTACTTTTGCCCATAAAGTAAATGGCACTGGGCATGCCTTGCAGACTCATAGAATTGCTTCTTTATCAACATGTAAGCTGGCCTTAGCTCTTCTGATAGTGCCTAGACCTTTCTGAAAAATTTTCAGGTATTTAATTAGGACTTCATACAGGCAGCCATTTTCTCATCAAAAAATATTAAGCCAATCAAATTGAATCTTTCTCAACTAATTTCACCCCATCAAGCTTGGGACCAAACTGGATTCAAAGTTGTATTCTTAATTTGTAGCATCTCCCAGGTATAGGTTCTCAGCCTGGCCAAATTTGAATGCAAACTTAAGGGGTGGAGTCCGCAGTGAGTCTTGGTAAAGACTGGTTCTGCAATCACTGATACAGCCGCCCTGGCATTGACCTCCGTTAGAACTGGGTGACATTTAACCAGACTTTTATTTTGATTAGTTCTGATTTGGATGTTGCTAAGGAATTTAACTGCTCCAAGCCAACTGTAGATGGACTTCCCGGGCTTTGTATTCTCCTAGATAATGGCCTGAATTCTCTTATTCAATTCAGGCCTAGTGGGTCTCTTTTGACGTCTTGAGTCTGTATACCAGCAGCAACTACAATGGCTTGTCAGCCCAGATCCTGAAGAAAATTTGGTGTTTCGCTATGGGACTGACCGAGAGTCCCTCTGTTCAGGATATTTCTTGACTGAGGCTCTGCAATTATCTTTTCTCTGGTGGTGTTCCCCAAGTACAGATGACCTGACAAGGGTATCCACTTGCATCGGTATACTCTCTAACTCATAAGCTCCACTTGCCACATTTTCTAATGTCAAAGCCAATTGCAGTACCTGTTTGAAGTCCAGCTGGGCTTCAGCCTGTGGGTACTTGTGCAGGGTAACATCATTAATCCCACATACCAAATGGTCTCTCAGCATTTCACTTAAGGCTTAACTAAAATCACATGTCTCTATCAGTCATCTTAAACTTGTCAAAAATTCCTATATAGATTCTCCTGGTTCTCGAACTTCCAAGTAAAACCAATAGCTTTTTAGAATTAGAGGCAGCTTGGGGTCGTAATATTCCTTAGCTAAATCCAACAACTATTAAATGGTTTCAGCATCTGGGGCCTCAGGAAAACTTAGGTTTCTAACAGTCAAAAAAGTTGCAGGTCCACAAGCTGTCAGGAACATTATTCATTACTTTTCATCTGCCCCAGAAAAAATAATACATTTTTTCCACGTATTGACCCAGTCTTCAATGGAAGGATTGAACGAGTCAAGCTTCCCAAATAGCAACATGATGCCAGAAACGCTTGCCCCAAGTCAAAGATGACTGTTGCGAGCAAATCTCTTCAGAGTCACGTTTTTCTCTCATTGCCACCGAAATAACTCCAGGAAGGACGTTATCCCGTCACCAAGTCACCCTTTATTTACACGTGCATAGTACATAACACTGACCCAGCTAACTCAAAGTGGTTCCTAGAATGAACAGAATCCCTGACACTCCTGTTTATATCTGTTAGTCAGGACTCCCTGATTGGACCAGGTCAACAGTCCCAATCAGACAACTCATATTCTATAACCCGCACCTGGCTAACCTCATTCAAATCACTGCAGGAAATATGGCTACCAATATGTAGCTACTCTGTCTGGAGAATGATGATTGGGGTCAATGATAAAGGCCTTCTGCCTGCCAACAAAAATGTGACAGATTCCCAGGTAGCTAAACATGAATGTTTGGTCAGAGGCCATCAGACTTCTTTTCTCTGCAGTAAAAGTACATTTCAAGCCTGAAGTCAGCCAGCTTATTTCCCTTTATAGTTACTGTAAGCTGGTGCTTTTAACTAATAAGTCAGAGACACGACAAGCCTGAGCCAGTTGCTACGTACTTCTTACAAGCAAGGAGGAAAACTAAGGAGCAGCAAGTAGGGGGTCGGGGAGGTTTATAAGTGAGTTAGAGTTTGGAAATTGGGAAATTATGCACATTTAATAAAAAACATAACTTTGTCCAAATTCCAGGAATAAACAACAGGGCTTGATTTCTAATACGCTAGTCCAGTGAGATCATCTTTTAGCAATTATGCAGGATGAATGTTCCTACCCACTTGTCAACCTATTCAATGTTGTCCAGGTCTTGCTGAATGTATACACGGGCTCGTTCAGTATCAGAGAAACTACTCATATTGAACATCACCTCATTCCTTTTGCTACCTCATATAACATCAAGAATTATATTATGAATTTGTCATGAAATCTCTCTAGAGACTATCTCATTTGTGTTTTGCTGATCATAACTTAATTCAAAGTCAAGGGATGATTTAATTCATTACAACTTTATCATTCTACATTTGTGCTATGATAAAAATATTTTTCTTAAAATAAAACCCAATTCAGGCAATCAACACTGAAAAAGTGGTATGCATTTTCCAATCTCCTGAATCTGAACATTTCAAAGTAGGATGCCATGGTTAGCAAATCCAGATCCAGTTACAAAATGTAGAAGACATTTTATTGAAAATTCATGTTTGGAAGCTTTGACAGAATAGCATGGATAGGATAGCGGGGCCTTAAAATCAAATTTGTAATTACAGTAACTTTGCATATCCAAAAATCCTACAGGCACATACTTGAGATTTGAGATTCTTCAAAATAAATGATCAATTCACAGCCTACATGCACACAATTTCACAAAATGCACATGCTGAGTTGCTGCTCAGATACCAGATAATGGAATCCCCACAGATTAGCAAGTGGTCTTTTTAACTGTGTTATTTATAGTAAGGGTGGCAAAGAAATATCAGGGATGTCCGTAGATTTTATTCAGAGAAAGTGTAGCTAACAGTAGTTTGATAAAAATGCGTAAGAATATATTACATTAATTTTTCTTCTCAGGTTTGATTCCACTGTACTAACAATATAATTAATGTTTTCTATATGGCAATTTTCATGTTAGGATTGTTCCATTATATTAAATTATTCTTTTGTGCAAAGTATTTTAGCTTAGTTTGGCACTTCTATCTTGCGTGCTAACATAATTATTTCCAACTGGGATTAATGAATAAAATTTGATAGCCTCCCCTCCCTATCCTAAGGATGACAGAGAGAGTGGCGGTGTCATGATAATGCCACTAGACTAATAATTCAAAGGCCTAAGCTAATGGTTGGGGACTATGGGCTCAAATCCCACAATACAGCTGGGGAGGTTTATAACTCAATTAATAAATCTGGAAATTAAAGCTATTTTCAGCGATACTTCTTACCTGGTCTGGCCTGCATATGACTTCAGAACCACAGCAACGTGGTTGACTCTCAGCTGCCTACTGAAATTCCCTAATAAGCCAGTGAATTCAACAGCAATTAACAATAAATTTAGCTTTGCAAGTGATACCAAAATATCCATGAATAAAGGAGAAAATAAATAAAATGCAGAGCCCCAAATTACACTTTGGCAATGAGTAGTTCAAATGGATTATGTTTATGTGCTGCTTAATCTTACTGTTTCAGCCAGGAAAGCATTGGTTCTTAACATTTAAAATTTGTTTTCAAAAACAAAAAAAAAAGATATTTATGGTAAAAGAAGGTTCAGTGCATTCACATATCAGTTACATGAAATAGTAGGACACATTCTCACTCATTAATTCTACACAAATTACCAACCTTAACCCAGTGGTCAAGGAACCTGTGGATGTGGTGTACTTGGATTTCCAAAAGGCATTTGATAAAGTGCCATAACAGAAGTTATGAAACAAAATATGAGTTAATGGTGTAAGGGATAGCATATTAGAATGAATAGATGTATAGATAGCTAACAGAAAACAGCCACTTGGGATAAATGGTTCCCTCTCTGGTCAGCAAACTTTAGCCAGATGTTGCTACAGGGATCAGTGCTGGGGATTACTATTAGCAATTTATGTCAATGACTTGGATGTGAGAATCAAATGTAAAGTATCTAAATTTGCTGATGATACCAAGCCAGGAAAGAAAACAAGCTGTCAGGAGAAGATAAGAGACTGCAAAGGGATGTGGATAGGTTGAGTGAATGGGTAAAAATTTGGAAAATTAAACTTCATACAACTACGTTGGCAGGAAGATTAGAAGACTACGCTATTTAAATGAACACAGACTGCAGAATTTAGAGGTGTAGACAGATATGAATGCCATGGTATCGTAAAAGTTAGTTTGAAGGTAAAACATTTGATTATGAAGGCAAATGGAATAGGTGAAGGAACAGGTATTGTTGAGGAAGTGGGGAGGCTGCAGAAGAACTTGGACAGTTTGGGAGAGTGGGCAAAAAAGTGTCAGATGGATAACAATGCGTGAAATTGAGAGGTTATGCACTTTGGTAGGAAGATTAGAGGAGTAGACTATCCATCTTCTAAATGGGGCAAGCTTCAGGAGTGTCCCAAGATTGCAGGTTCAATTGCAATTTAGGAAGGCAAATGCAACACTAGCATTCATTTCAAGATGGCGAAAATACAATTGCAGAAATGTACAACTAAAGCTAGGATCAGTGATAGTGACCACAGAATTAAAGAATTAAGACTCTGGTCAGACTGCATTTGGAATAGTGATAGCAGTTTTGGGCCTTGTATCCAATGAAGGATGTGCTGGTGTTGGAGGGGGTCCACAGAAGGTTTATAAGAACAATCTCAGATGAAGGACTTGTTATTTAAGGAGCAGGTGAGGACTCTAGGTCTAGACATGATGGAGTTTAAAAGGTTGGGGTGATGGTGGTGGTGGAGGGGTGGGAAATCGGAGTAAAAATTGCAAACGTTGAGAGGCCTGGTTAGAATGGACGTGGAGAAGATGTTTCCATTAGTAGGAGAGACTGAAGCCAGAGGGTGCAACCTCACAGTGAAGAGATGACCCTTGAGAACATACATAAGGTGAAATTTCTTAGCCAGAGTGTGGTGCCCGTGGAAGCAAAGTCTTTGTGTGTATTTAAGACAGAGGCAGATATAGGTTATTGATTGGTAAGGGGATCAAAGATTTCCAGGAGAAGACAGGAAAATGAGACCGAGAAACAGAACAGCCACGATCAAATGGTGAAGCAGACTCGGTGGGCTAAACAGCTTAATTTTCCTCACATGGGAAGGGGGAATGGAATACGAGAGTATAGAAATTTTACTACAGCTTAACAGGACCTTGATGAGAATGCATCTGGAATAGTGTTCACAAATTTGAAAAAGGACATAACTGCATTAGAAGCAGCTCAAAGATGACTTGCCTGACTCATTTCTGAAAGGGCTTATTTAATGAAGGAAATTTGAACAGGCTGGGCCTTTACTCAATGAAGATTAGGAGAATAAAACATGAACTTATTAAAACATTACTATCCTGAGGGTGCATCACAAGATAGATTCCTAACAAATGTTTCCCCTTGCACAACAGATTAGAACTAGGGCACCCAATTAATGAAAAGGAGATCCAATTTTTAAGACAGATTAGGAAAATAAATGCTGTCTCGGGGGCAGCTAACCTATGGAATTTTCTTTGCTGCCTGACCTGCTGTACTTTTCTAGCGCCACCCATTCAACTCTATGTTAGAGAGATATGCTTTTGTTTCATCACTCCCATGTAGACAACTGAAAAAGCATGGTAGCCAAGCACTTGGACATAAACACTTGATCCCAGTGCAATTTATTCATTGTGCAACTAGTTTAAAAAATGATTCCCCTTTCAGAAGGATTGAATACAGTACATCATGCAAATACAGAACGAATTCAGGAGCCTTACCTGTTCTTTGCTGTAATGTAGGACATGATGTTCTGATTGAAAAACTTTAAAATGAGTGGAATGCAATTGGCAAAAACCAGGTGCTGTGCCATGTATTCAAACTGCAGGGTGACAAAAGAGAATAAAGTTCAACATCTTATCAGTTCTGTTAAGGAGAACAAAACCTTAAGTGATCTAATTTTCACCGCTTTCACCTCAATGATTCCAACAATTTACCCAGCACTTATGTCAGATTAGCTGGTACATAGTCATTTAGCCTATCCCGAATTAATCTGTGCTTTTTCAAGTAACAGTTGATCCTATTTCTCAATATCTGTCCACCACTAAGGGCGGACTATGGCCCACACGAATGACCTCTTTCCACACTGTAGGGATTCTGTGGTTCTATTATTCCTCTCCTTTATGAGGATAAAGGTAAAACATTCATTAAGAACCTTGCCCACATCATCTACAACAATGCACATGTTACCGTATATATCTGATAGGCCCACCCTTTCCCTTAGTCACCCACTTGCTCTTGATGCACTGATAAACAGCTTTGAGTTTTCTTTAATTTTACCAGTTAATATATAAGCAAACATATAAGCAAGTGATAGTGACCACAGAATTAAAGAATGTGTATAGAGATCTATATAACTCACTAATACCTTTTAGTACCGGAAATATGTGATTTTTGACATACAAAAATACAATTGGTTTTTATTTGCCAGACAGGTAAAAACAATGACTGCAGATGCTGGAAACCAGAGTCTAGATTAGAGTGGTGCTGGAAAAGCACAGCAGGCCAGACAGCATCCGAGGAGCAGGAAAATTGACGTTTCGGGCAAAAGTCCTTCATCAGGAATACAGGCAGTGTGCCTGAAGGGTGGAGAGATAAATGAGAGGAGGGTGGGGGTGGGGAGAAAGTAGCATAGAGTACAATAGGTGAGTGGGGGAGGGGATGAAGATGATAGGTCAGAGAGGAGGTTGGAGTGGATAGGTGGAAAGGAAGATAGGCAGGTAAGACAAGTCATGGGGACAGTGCTGAGCTGGAAGTTTGCAGCTGGGGGAAGGGGAAATGAGGAAACTGGTGAAGTCCACATTGATGCCCTGGGGTTGAAGTGTTCCAAGGCGGAAGATGAGGCGTTCTTCCTTCAGGCGTCAGGTGGTGAGGGAGCGGCGGTGGCATCAGCAATGATGTGAGGGGCGGAAGTGATGTCACGTGTGGTGCATGAGGGCTGGAAGTGGCTGTGGAAGCGGCCATGATGGGGGCGGTAGTGACGTCATCAATCAGCGTGGGGATGGTGGCTGCACCAGCCCCATAGCTAATGACGTCCGAGCAGTTCCAGAGGCCGGGGGAATCTACTGGAATGTTTGAGGAGTGCTGGTTATAGAAGTGGGTAGATAAAAGTTTGTTGTACTTACAGTTTTTGATGTTTGAGATGGAGTTGAAATACTGTTTGTTGAGAGTATGAGTTCTCCTGAGGATGTAGTACAGAAGGCGTCCTTTACAGTTCTGTGAGAGTGTGGCCCTCAGCTGAGGCAGGGCTGACTTACATCAGCGATGAAGTGAGGGGCGGAAGTGATGTCACTTGTGATGCATGAGGAATTGTGAGGGGCGGAAGTGGCTGTGGAAGTGGCCATGATTATTTGCTCTTGAAAAGACCTAACCAAGCTGTGACAACTGAATTATAACTTCATGCTCTGACAAAGGGTCACAATATGTTTGGGAGAATGCTCCTGAAGCTCAGCCAGAAGTCTAAGAGAGCTTCAGAGTATTCTAAAGAAAAGCTTGCTTTTCCACTGATCTGTGCCCAAAACACCTTAGTCCCTCCAGTTTGCATAAGATATGAGGCTGTTTTCAACCAATTTGTTAATTCTGATATGTAATTGTTGTCAGGCAGTGATCAATTTAATAACTGATTATCCTATTTCACTGTGCAATAAATATTAGTCAAAAGTTAGTGGAGTAATAAATATTGGTCAGGACAAGGAATCTCTAGTTATTTTCCAAATAGAGCAACAGGATTGTTTACATTCACCTAACAGGACAGACAGGATTTCAATTTAATAATTGGCAAGTCTGACAGTGCAGCACTCCCACAATACTGCAATGAAATCCAGTCCAGATTATATTACCTAATCTGGCCTCTGGAGTGGTACTTCAAGCCAGGAATCTCCAACTCAGGAGCCATGGGTGCCACTCTCAGTTTCAGGAAATAAGGGTTCAGACATCTGGACTAGTTACAAAGAATTACAGAATACAGGGCAACCGTGATTATCTGAACAAGATCTCAAGGTCCCGAAGCTTAGGTAAACTGTATTATCCGAATAAAATACTCCCCACCCGTGTCTTTTGGATAATTGAGGTTGCCCTGTAAAGAGCACAGGAATAAACCATTCAGCCCAACCTTTACATGGATGGAAAACTATGCTCCACTATATCCTCCTTTAGTCTTTCTCATCTAGTTATTACCTTAATCGTCTATTTCATTTCATGGGCAGCACGGTGGCACAGTGGTTAGCACTGCTGCCTCACAGCGCCAGAGACCCGGGTTCAATTCCCACCTCAGGCGACTAACTGTGTGGAGTTTGCACGTTCTCCCCGTGTCTGCGTGGGTTTCCTCCGGGTGCTCACGTTTCCTCCCACAGTCCAAAGATGTGCAGGTCAGGGGTGAATTGGCCATGCTAAATTGCCCGTAGTGTTAGGTAAGGGGTAAATGTAGGGGTATGGGTGGGTTGCGCTTCGGCGGGGCGGTGTGGACTTGTTGGGCCGAAGGGCCTGTTTCAACACTGTCAGTAATCTAATCTAATCTAATCTAAAAAAAATTTCCCTCATCTATTTATGTAGTGTCCCTTTGAATGCCTTCAAATTAAAAGCCTGGGCTACTTGTCAGTTCCACATTCTCAGCACTCTCTGGGTACGGAAACGTATTAATTTGGTGACTTTATTTCTCAATCCGCCAAACATTTGCTCTCTTACTTAGACTATATCCTTTTGCATAATCATTACATCCTCTTCATAATGTTGTTTGTTGTATCATCTTTGTATTGTCTTCAAGTATGTTGAAAATAAGCAGGAAAGTTGATCTGTATCTTGACAGCTATTTATTTAACATTATTTAGAAATATATTAGGTGGTTACTTTCATCATGTCATGGGTTCTTGCCGTGAGCAAATTGGTTGCTACAATTCCTATCGCTCATCTCAGTTAAGTTGTCAGCATTCAGTAAATTAAAGGGAAGTAGTGGTATTAAGTGATAGCGTCATTGACTCTATGACTAATTCAGAATGCCAAGTTAATGTTCAGGGGACAGGTGTTCAAATCTCACCATGACAAATGATAGAATTTGAAAGTAATAAAAATCTTGGACAATAAGCTAGTCTAATGCTGACCATGAAATCATTGTCAATTGCGATAAAAAGCCATCTAATTCACTAATATTACTTAGAGAAAGAGTTCTGTTGTCCTTCCCTGGTCTGGCCTACATGTGACTCTAAATCTACAGCACTGTGGATGAATATTAAGTGCCCTCTTGACAATTAGGGAAGGGCAATAAATTATGACCCAGTCCAGTAAAAATTGTGTGAAACTAGTTGTAGCTGGTCTCTTCCTGAAGGGCTCAAGCTGCATTTTTACAATTCACCAATTTTCATGGCTATTTTTCTGGTCAGATTTCGACAGTTTAACTTCACAATGTGCAACAGTGGAAACTGAACTGATGGCTCTGGATATCAGTTCATTCATGCAGCCAAGCAGTTTTATAAACTGGGTGTGGAGTTTAAAAGTGGAGAGATAATATTAAGTCTTATAAAATCATTAGTAAGGTTTCAGTTAGGTGGAGTTTTGGACATCTAAGTTGAAGAAAAATGTCAGGAGGAGTATGTGGAAGAAATTCATTATGAGCCCAGAGATATGGAGTTTTAGTTAAGAGGAGAGGCCAGACATACTGAGATTCATTTCTTTGTAGTAAAGAAAGTAAAACAAAGCTTGCTAGAAGTGTTCAAAATTGCGATAGGGAGAGGATGGAAAAGGGTAGGAGGGAAAAGATTGGGGAAGGAGGTCTTCAGGGGAGGCACCAGAGGATGGGTGATGCTGCAAGAGAACAGTGGGATTGCAAAGCGGAAAAAGTATGCTTTCAACGCAGACAGGAGGTCTTCAAAGGAGGTGGAAGAGAGAGATTTCAAAACAAGTAAAACAGTTTTAAGTCTTTTAACAAAGGAGTAGTGGATACTATTGTAATGAACACAAAATGAATTTGATAATTTAAGAGTGAACAGTTTTATTTCCCAAATATTTGCATGTATTATTTCAAATGCTTCACATACTGTGAATTACCTGAGATGCAGTGACATCGTTAGAAATAAACACAACAACTTTGTTATGAATTTACCAATCTGTGACTAGTCTACAGCTGATGGCTTTCTGTGTTGAAGTGCATGCCAGTTATTTAAAACATCTTTTGTTTTTCACTTATGCCTGTTTTCTTGTGGCAGTTTAACTAGTATGGCATCCACTAAATTAATGCAGTCTAGTGGCTTAGGATGTTGTGATGATTGAGGATATAAACTATTCTTAATGTTTGGAAAAATATTCCAAGGACAAAATTAGTCTCCACTCGGAGGGGCAAGGATTAGTCAAGGATAGTCAGCATGGCTTTGTACGGGGGAGAGCACAGTAATAAATTTCATTTCAATATTTCAAGGTAAGTGACTAGATGCATAGTTGAGGGTAGTGCAGTTGATACAGTCCATGTGGACTTCAGTAAGACATGTGACAAGGGCTCTCATGGCAGACTGGTTAAGAAGCTATACTTTGGATCTGTCTTTACTAAAGAGGACACAAATAACCTTCCTGAAATGCCAGGGTAAGAGGGTTAAACATGAAGGAGTAACTGAAGGAAATCCTTATTAGTCAGGAAATAGTATTGGGGAAATTGAGGGATCAAAACTCAATCTCCAAGGTCTGATGTTCTGCATTGCAGAGTACTTAAATGGCCCTAAAAATAGTGGATGCATTGGTGATCATTTTCTAGCATTCTATGGACTCGAGAAGAGATCCAGTGGACTGGAGGGTAGTTGATGTAATCCCACTTTTTAAAAGAGGGAGGAGAGAGAAAATGGGAAATTATAAGCCAGTCAGCCTGACATCGAGGATGAGGAAAATGCTGGAGTCAATTATTAAGGATGTACTAACTGAGCACTTGGATGTAATTGGTCCAAATCACTATGGATTCACTAAAGGGAAATCAAGCTTGACATATCTTCTGGAATTTTTTGAGGATGTAACCAGTAGAGTGGACAAGGGTAAATTGGCAGATGTTGTGTATCTGGATCTCATAGAAACATACAAAATCCTGATAGGACTGGTCAGGCTAAATGTGGGAAGAATGTTCCCGATATTGGGAAAGTCCAGAGCTAGGGGTCACAGTCCAAGACTAAGGGGTAAGCCATTCGAGACTGAGATGAAGAATTTCTTGACTTGGGGGAGGCAATGGCCTAGTGGATTTATCAGTGGACCTTTAATCCAGAGAGCCAGGAAATGTTCTGGGGACCCGGGTTCAAATTCCACCATTGTAGCTTGTAGAACTTGAATAAAAATCTGGTATTAAGAGTCTGACAATGACCATGAGTCCATTATCAATTGTTGGAAAAACCTATCTGGTTCAGTAATGTCCTGTAGGGAAGGAAACTACCATCCTTACCTAATCCGGCCTACATATGACTCCAGATCCACAGCAATATGGTTGACACTTAACTGCCCTCAGAGCAATGAAAGATGGGCAACAAATGCTGGCCTAGCCAGCAATGCCTCATTCCACGAATGAATAAAATAAAACTTAAGAGTCATAAACCTGTGGAGCTCTCTACCACAGAAAGCTGTTGGGGCTAGTTTGTTAGACATAGGGGCAGCACGATGGCTCAGTGGTTAGCACTGCTGTTTCACAGCACAAGGGACCCAGGTTCGATTCCAGCCTCGGGCTACTGTCTATTTAGAGTTTGCACATTCTCCCCATGTCTGCGTGGGTTTCTTCCAGGTGCTCCGGTTTCCTTCCACAATCCAAAGATGTGCAAGTCAGGTGGATTGGCCATGCTAAATTGTCCATAGTGTTCAGGAATGTGTATGTTAGGTGCATTAGTCAGGGGTAAATGTAGGATAATATGGGAGGAGAATAGGTCTGGCTGGGTTACTCTCTGGATGGTCAGTGTGGACTTATTGGGCCAAAGAGCCTGTTTCCACACTGTAGGAATCCTATAGTTCTATGATATTCAAGAAGGAGCTGGATGTAGCCCTTGTGCCTAAAGGGATCAAAGGGCATAGAGAAAAAGTGGGGATGGGATACTGAAATTGTATGATCAGCCAAGATCATATTGAAAGCTAGTGCAGGCTCGAAGGGATGTTGTTTTGGACTTTGAGATTAGTGGGATGGAATGTGAAGACTAGAGGGACTCTATTCTTGTTGTTTGGGTGAAGGGAGGGAATTGTTTGAGGGCAGAGGTGCAGTATATGGAGGAAATGCGGTTGAGGGCATTATTGATCATGGAGAAGGAAAAATTACGGGCCTTGAAGAAGGACATCTCGGATGTCCTGGAGTGGAATTGCTCATCCTGGGAAAAGATATGGGCGGAGGCAGAGGAATTGGGAGTATGGGATCATGTTTACGTGGGGTCTGGTCGGGTCTGTGGGAGAGGAATAGATGGAGGACTTTGAGAGTGGAGAGTCTGGATGTCCATGGTGAAGATGAGATGTTGGGGACCAGGGAGCTGAAAGTTGTAGAGGTGGAGGATGACATGGGTGGTATCCCAAACGTAGGTAGGGAGCTCCTGGACCAAATGGGACAGGACAGAATCCAGATAAGCTGAGACGAGTTCAGTGGGGCAGGAGCAGGCAGAGACAATTGGTTGACCAGGGCAGCCAGGTTTATGAATTTTGGAATGAGCTGCCAGGGGAAGTGGGGGAGGCTGGTACAATTGCAACATTTAAGAGGCATTTGGATGGGTATATGAATAGGAAGGGTCGGAGGGATATGGGCCAGGTGCTGGCAGGTGGGAGTGGATTGGATTGGGATATCTGGTCGGCATGGACGGGTTGGACCGAAGGGTCTGTTTCCATGCTGTATTTCTCTTTGACTCTATCTAGAGGGTTGTGTGTTTTTGGAACTCATTGTCTCAATGTGTGATGGAGATGGGAGCCCTCAAAACACTTAAGAATTGTTCAGATGAATACTTTAAATACCTCGTATGCAATGCTACAGGCCAAATGCTGGAAAATCAAATTAAAATAAAGAGATGTTTGATGGCCACAAAGGCCAAATGGATTATTTCCATATCATACAAACTCCAGGACTCCATTAAACAATTCTAAGTTCTACTGCTGTTTGAAACAATCACCCTATACATCAACAAAAATTCAGATGGGAACATTACCATGTGACTGCAGCATCTAATAATGAAGTTAATGAAAATGAAAAAAGAACCTCAAAAACTAAAAGGAACCCCTGGCAAAAGAAAAATCACAAAAGAAGCCCTTGAGTAAAGAACATTTTTGACTTGTGGTATCATGACTACAAGTAGTTTTGAACCCTCTAGGCTAGAAGCGAAAATAAAATCTGCACAGTCCCTACTCTTCTACTCTTAGTACTGGCTTACTGTCAAATATTCATATGTAGCCAAGGATGAGAAAATGCCTGAATTGGGCTTTGATCCGATACTCTCAACTCAGACTCACTCATGAGCATTACAATTCATAATATATAACAAGGACAAGGCCAGCAGATGTATGGGAACACAACGACCTGCAAGTTTCCACCCAAGCCACTCAGTTTCCTGACTTGGAAATATATGGCCATTCCTTCACAGTTACTGGGTCAAAAGCCTCGAACTTCCTAACAGTATTCTGGACATTCCTACACCAAATGGACTGCAGCAGTTCACAAAGAAGTTCATCGCATCTTCTCAAGGAAAACTAGACATGGACAGTAAGTACTGGGTCAACCAATGAAGCTCATGTCCCAGAATGAATACTTCAGAAAGAGTTCAACGACGAGGACCCTAACAATGATATGATGTCTTTGGGACAGAAATGGAAGCAAAATATTGGAAAAAATATTGTACACCAAACAATACTTACCACTCAATTATTAACAAATTACTTAGGTAACATGACACCATTACTTACTTGATAGATGTGGTTGAGTTTGAAATGCTTAAGTAACAATAACAAGACAGCAGAAATTGCTTTTACGATGATCTCTTTGTGCCTGTTGACATCAACTCCCAGTTTCATACTCTGTAGCACGGTGGTACTATTGGGATAAAGAGCACATCACCATATTAACACAGAAACATAGAAAACAGGAGCAGCAACATGCCATTCGGCTCACCAAGCCTGCTCTGCCATTCATTATTATGATTGATCAACCAACTCAAAAGCCTATACCTGCTTTCCTCCATACCCTTTGATCTGTTCAGCACCAAATGTGATAGCCAGGACCTTCTTAAAATCATACAATGCTTTGGCATTGACTATTTTCTGTGACAGTGGATTCCACAAGCTCATCACTCTTTAAATCTTAGAATATCTTAGAATCCCTACAGTGTGGAAACAGGCCCTTCGGCCCAACAAGTCCACACCAACCCTCCGAAGAGAATCCCACCCAAAGCCATTCCCTATTACTCAACACTTACCCTTGTTGAATGCACCTAAAATTCACCTAAAATGCATATCTTTGGACTGTGGCTTTTGGTTGAAAAAAATTCTCCTCGTCTCAGTCCTAAATGGTTTATTCCAAATCCTTTGACTGTGAACCCTGGACTCAGAGAACCAGAAGCATCCTTCTTGCGTTGAACCTCTGTCCAGTCATTAAAATTTTATAGATCGCCCCTCATTTTTCTGTATTCCAGTGAATGTAATCTTAACTGATTTGAAGTCTCCTCAAATATCAGTGCCACCACCCCAGGAATCACTCTCTCTTACAAGCACAGCATCCTTCCTCAGACAATAGACCAGGTGTGATCTCACCAAAACCTTGTTTAATTCCAGCAAGACGTTCCTGATTCTGCACAATGGGTAATTACTTAAGATGTGTGACAGAAGATGAAGATACAAGAAAAGCCTCTCAGATAAGGGACTAAGAATAACAGAGCTATCTGACAGGAACAGGATTCAAGGACAACGAAATGGAAAATATTGCAGTGCTCTGCAGGGGAGGCAATGACTATGGACAGAAAGAGAGTTAACATCTCGGATTTTAAAAAAAAAATCATTGATCTAAAACATGGCACCTTCACAACTATTCCCAGTCATTTCTTTCCATATTCCAGATTTCCAGGGTCATCAGCTACTTGCTTTTGATCAAGTCCAGCTTGTCAAAATAATGAGATCTCCCATATCCTGAACACAAGTGTATCTTACCAAAATAGTATCAATCAGTGGAATAATTAGATGAAAATAATTTTTCACTAAGTTACTTCCACTTAGTTCCCAATCTTTACACTCCATGCAAATTAAGTTCAATAAATTTACTGAAAGAAGTGAATTAGTCCAATGTGTGGGAGATTAAAGTTCCTAATATCAAAGAGAAAGGAATACTTACGGCATTTCTTCTGGTAAGACATCCGCAAGAATATTGATTGAGTCAGTCTTTGCTTTTGAGGTTGGGGCTGCAGCCAGAAGGATCTTCAGTAAAGCAATCTGTGGGGGGAAAAAAATGATGGCAGAGATTGAGGAAGAAAATAATGTTAAAATGTCTTCCTCTAACAAGTTTTGTCTTAAATATAAAATTGCTAGACAAAGTCTGCAGGTCTTGCAGCATCTGTGAAGAGGAGGCGGGTCTGCTCTGAAGGAGGATCACTGGACCCAAAGTGTTGACTTTGTTTTCTCTCCAGAGAGGCTGCAAGATCTGCTGAGTTTCTGTTTTTGCTTAACTCTACCATGCTAGATGCTTTACTCATCTGCCATTGGGAAACCAAGGGCTTAGAAAACATACTTTTCACTGCTGAATTACAGCCTATATTTAACTTCTCCTCAGCAGGTAGAGCTATAGCAATGTAAAACCAACATCATTTACAGACTAGATGTGCTGATGGTGCAGGTTAGGTAAAATAGCATTTGGCCAATGTGACTGCATTGTGCTGCTAAAGCATTGCATGTAAATGTCTACTCCTTTCAAGTACTGAAAGATGTAAGCATTTATTTTCATATTTTTGACTTTATCAGTTTCTTTTGTTTCAAACTGGTCCACCTGTCCATTAAATCTTTGCTTTGCAAAACATCAGAAAAACATTTGAATATTTAGCATATTAATACTCAAATTCTTTTATCTGTTGCACCCCACGTTTCAATCTCTCTGAATAAAATGTTCTTATTCATTGCTTTAAATTTTTTAATTCACTTATAGGATGTCGACATCGCTGTCTGGGTCAGCATTTAGACAATTATAGCATCACAAAAAAGAAATGTAAAGACAAATAAAGTAATTAAATTATTTATTTTTAGGATAAAACTAAACAATAAAATGTTCTACAATTGTACAAGTAATTATAGGTGTTAAGTTTTGAATTGGACCCAAATAACAGGTGAGAGAGAAAATTTACAGGTTACAATTGAAAATGGTAAAATTAAACAATTATTTTGATTCTTTATTTATCAGGGAGATACATCAGGTGGACATGACATTGGAAAATGAGATTAGGAATGATATGCATGTAGTCAAAGTATGACTAAGAAAAAGCAATGTTTTACTATCATACAAAGTTAATGGTGAGTTTAAAAAGGTTTCATGAGACAAATAACAGAAAAATCAATTACATTTAGGGAGATGGCACGTGTCTAGAGAACAGTAGATCAGTCGAGCTAAACTATCAATCAGTGGTAAGGAATCTGTACTAAAGGACAAAATACTAGATAATAAAAATAATCACTACCAATATTCAGCATCAACTTCAAAAGTGGAAGCTTCACTTGACCGGTCTCATTGAATTCTTCGAGACAGTAACAGAAATATAGAAAGGGTAATGCAGGAGGTATATTATATCTAAATTAGACAAAGGAATGACTTTGCTAAAATACCATATGAACTACAAATCAATAAGGCTAAAGGCTGAAGAATCACAGGCCCAGCAGCAGAATAGATAGCAAGCTGGCAGCAAGATACAAAGGAATGTAAAGTCGTCAGATAATTAAGATCATTTGCAGATTAGAAAGTGGGACCCACAAAGAGCAGTGTGGGGACAACATAATTTATATTAACAATTTGAGTTTTGAAATTTCCAAACTGGCAAATAATACAAAATCACGGGCGGGGGGGGGGAAGAGAGGGAGGGTGGTGTCGATATTAAGAAATACTGCAGTACATTATAAACAGCAACAGAAAACTTACAGAATGAAAATAAAAATTGGAAATGAATTTCAAATAAGTACAGTGCAAGTTTTTACATTTTAGTAAGAGTAAAACAAGGAGGCCATACATTCCTTGGAAAATAATAATCTAAACCAGTTAAAGGAGTGAAGGGATGTAGGAATACGCAGTAAAGTAGGCCAATAGGAGAATATAAAAGCAAATTGGACTAGTCTTTATTTTCAGATAAATAAAAGACAACAACTGAGTTGAACAGTACAAATGCATTGAAGGGGAAGCTAGATACAATTCAAGTTAATTAAGGAAGAATGGGAGGAGGGTCCAGTGATACATGAGTGCTAGAAAGCTTGTTAAACTCACCACCAGTCATTTCTCTCTAATGAGAGAACAGCTCTATGATCCACTGAGATTTTGGTGACTGTCGTGTTATCTTGATTGGCCAATTGCTGTCTTATATTTTTCTATATAATTCTGTGTAAAAAGATACTGGCTCACCATGTATTGAGGCAGACTGGGTAGTATACCCTGGTATAGAATTTCAGCAGGTGTCAGGTCAAACTCTTCATCTCCCTGAAAACAAGAAAAAGAATCCTAAAAATAGTTTTCTAGTTCCTTCTTGAATTTCAGTCAGATATCTGATGTGGATCATACCATTTATAATCTCCACTAGTCAAGCATTTTCAATAGTATGCAAGTCACACTGTACAGTACATTACACACAGACAGTCTGAAGGTAATCAGGATTTCAACTAAATTGACGCAGGGGTAGGATCCTAAACAGCACGGACGCAAATGAGAGGCTGGAAGAAGATACAGTAACCAGAAATAGTAAGTTGAAGAGACATGTTAGGCTGGAACATGTCAGTGTGCAAGGAATGCCTATTGGATTAAGTTGCATCTATTTCAATGCAAGAGGGCTGACAAGACAGATTAACTCGGGGTGTGGCTAGGAGATTAAAGCCATTGCAGAAACATGGCAGCTTATATGCCAGGGTACAGGTGCTTTAGGCAGATCAAAGGTGGTGGAAAGAGGTGAGGGAGAGTTGCATTGTTGATTAAGAACATAGAACAGTACAGCACAGAACAGGCCCTTCATCCCACGACGTTGTGCCAATCATTGATCCTCATGTAAGGTAAACCTAATGTACGAACCCTCAAATTTCTGTGACCATATGCATGTCCAGCAGTCTCTTAAATATCCCCAATGACCTTGCTTCCACAACTGCTGCTGGCAACGCATTCCATGCTCCCACAACTCTCTGCGTAAAGAACCCACCTCTGACATCCCCTCTATACTTTCCGCCAAACAGCTTAAAACTATGACCTCTCGTGTTAACAATTTCTGCCCTGAGAAAAAGTTTCTGGCTATCAACTCTATCTATGCCTCTCATTATCTTGTACACCTCAATTAGGTTCCCTCTCTTCCTTCTTTTTTCCAATGAAAAAAGTCCAAGCTCAGTCAACCTCTCCTCGTAAGATGAGCCCTCCATTCCAGGCAGCATCCTAGTAAGCCTCCTCTGAACCCTCTCCAAAGCATCCACATCTTTCCTATAATAGGGCGACCAGAACTGGACACTGTATTCTAAGTGCGGTCTAACCAAAGTTTTATAGAGCTGCAACAAGATCTCACGGCTCTTAAATTCAATCCCCCTGTTAATGAAAGCCAAAACACCATATGCTTTCTTAACAACCCTGTCCACTTGGGTGGCCATTTTAGGGGATCTATGTACCTGCACACCAAGATCCCTCTGTTCCTCCACACTGCCAAGAATCCTGTCCTTAATCCTGTACTCAACTTTCAAGTTCGACCTTTCAAAATGCATCACTTCGCATTTATCCAGGTTGAACTCCATCTGCCACCTCTCAGCCCATCTTTGCATCCTGTCAATGTCAAGCTGCAGCCTACAACAATCCTCTATACTGTCAACGACACCTCCAAGGCGATTAAGGCGAGTATCGCAGAGGTAATCAGAGATGAAATAACTTAAGGATCATCAAGTGAGGCCAGATCAGAAGACATAGGAGCATAAATTAGGCCATTCAGCCTATCAAGTCTGTTACATCATTCAATCATGGTTGATAAGTTTCTCAACCCCATTCTCCTACTTTCTGCCCATTAACCTTGATTCCCTTGGCAATCAAGAACCTAACTATCTCTGTCTTAAATATACTCAATGACCTGGCCTCCACAGCCTTCTGTGGCAGTGAATTCCATGGATTCACCACTCTTTCACTGCAGAAGTTTCTCCTTATCTCCATTCTAAAAAGTCTTCCTTTTCCTTAAAGGCTATGCCCTCAGGTCTAAACTCTCCTATCAATGGAAACATCTTCCCACCATCCACTCCGTACAAACCATTCAGTATTCTGTATGTTTCAATTAGATCCCCCCCTCATCCTTCTCAACTCCATCGAGTATAGTCCCAGAGTCCTGAAATGTTCCTCATATGTTAAGCTTTTCATTGCTGGGACCACTCTCATGAACCTCCTCTGAACATGCTCCAGGCCAGTACATCTTTCCTGAGATATGGGGCACAAAACTACACACAATACTCCAAATATGATCTGACTAGAGCCTTATAGAGCCGAAATGTACATCCTTGCTCTTAGATTCAACTCATCTCCAATTAAAATTGCCTTCCTAACTACTGACTCAACCTGTAAGTTTACCTTGAGGGAATCATGAATGAGAACTTCGAAGTTCTCTTTGCATTTCAGGCTTCTGAATTTTCTTCCCATTAAGAAAAACAGTCTGTGCTTCTATTCTTCTTAGCAAAGTGCTTGACCTCACACTTTCCCATGTCGTATTCCATCTGCCACTTCTTTGCCCACTCTCCTAACCTGTCTAAATCCTTCTGCAGCCTCCCCACCTACTCAATACTACCTGTCTTTCGAGGTAAAAACAATGACTGCAGATGCTGGAAACCAGATTCTGGATTAGTGGTGCTGGAAGAGCACAGCAGTTCAGGCAGCATCCAAGTAGCTTCGAAATCGACGTTTCGGGCAAAAGCCGAAGGGCTTTGCCCGAAATGTCGATTTCGAAGCTACTTGGATGCTGCCTGAACTGCTGTGCTCTTCCAGCACCACTAATCCAGTACCTGTCTTTCCGCTTATCTTTGTATTGTCTGCAAACTTAGCCAGAATGCCCTCAGTTCCTTCATCTAGATCATTAATGTATAAAGTGAAAAGTTGTGGTCTCAACGCTGATCCTTGTCGACTGCCATGAATCACTGGCTGCCATCCTGAGAAAAACCCTTTTATCCTCACTCACTGCTTTCTACCAGGCAACCAATCTATCCACGCTAGTACCTTACCTCTAACACCATGGGCCCTTATCTTACTCAGCAGCCTCCTGTGTAGCACCTTTGAAAGGCTTTCTTGAAATCCAGATAGATAACATCCATTGGTTCTCCTTGGTCTAACTTGCTCATTACTTCCTCAAAATATTCTAGCAGATTTGTCAGGCGTGACCTCCCCTTGATGAAACCATACTGATTTTGCCCTATTTTACCATACACTTCCAAGTATTCAGAAATCTCATCCTTCACAACAGAATCCAAACTCTTACCTACGAGCAAGCTTAGGCTAATTGGTCGGTAATGTTCCATCTTTTGCCTTATTCCCTTTTTAAACAGGGGTGTCACGCTAGTGCTTTCCAGTCCTCTGGGATCCTCTCTGACTCTAGCATTCCTGAAAGATCACCACGAATGTCTCCAGCATCTCTTCAGCTATCTCCCTTAGAATTCTGGGGTGTAGTCTATCTAGTCCAGGTTATTTATCCACCTTCAGGCCATTCAGTTTTTCTAGTACCTTTTCCTTGGTGATGGCCACCATACTCAGCTCTGACCCCAGACTCTCAAATTTTTAGGATATTACTCATATCTTCCACTGTTAAGATTAATGCAAAGTAATTATTCAGTTCTTCAGCCATTTCCTTGTTCCCCACTACTATCTCTCCAGCGGTCCAATGTCCACTTTTGCCCGTTATATATCGAAACAAACTCTTACAGTCTTCCTTTATATTACTGGCTAGCTTACCCCCATATTTAATCTTCTCCCTCCTTACTGCTCTTTTTGTTGCCCTCTGTTGGTCGTTATAAGCTTTCCAATCCTCTGGTTGCCCATTGCCCTTTGCCATATTACATGATTTCCCTGCTATCCTTGACTTCCCTAGTCAGCCATGGTTGGCTCAACCTCCCTGTAACCATTCTTCTTTTTCCTCCGGATGAATTTTCGCTGTAACTCCTGAATCACTCCCACAAACGCCTGCCGTTGCCGCTATGCAGGAGCTCCTGCTAGGTTCCTCTCCCAGTCAATTCTATCTAGCTCCACCCTCATGCCTCTGTAGTTGCCATTATTCAGCTGAAATATCATTACCTCTATTCTATCTTCTCCCTCTCAAATTACAGAGTAAATTCAATCATATTATGATCACAGTATCTGAAAGGTTCCTTAATCTTAAGCTCCCTTATCGAGTCTGCCTCCTTGCACAACACTAAATACCTGTTCCCTCACGGGCTCCTCCATAAGCTGCTCCAAATAATCATTTTGTAGACATTCCACAAATTCCTTTTCTTGCAATCCACTCCTAATCTGATTTTCCCAGTCCATCTGCATATTGAAATTCCCCATCATCACTGTAACTTTGCCTTTCCTACATATCTTTTCTATCTCCTGGTGTATCTTGCGCCCCAGCTCCTGACTACTGTTTGTGGGCCTGTGCGTCACTCCACCTATGGTTGTTTTTTACCTTTGCAGTTCCTCAATTCTACCCAGAGAGATTCAACACCATCTGACCATACTTTGTTTTTTACTATTGATTTAATTTCATTTCTTACTAATAAGGCAACCCACTCCCTCTGTCCACTTGCTTATATTTTCAAAAGGATGTAGATCATACAACATTACAGCGCAACAGGCCCTGGATGTTGTGCTGACCTCTGGAACCAATTTGAAGCCCATCTAACCTACACTATTACATTTTTCTCCATACATTTATCCAATGACCGGGTGCTGGTAGGTGGGACTAGATTGGGTTGGGATATCTGGTCGGCATGGACAGGTTGGACCGAAGGGTCTGTTTCCATGCTGTACATCTCTATGACTCTAATTTAAGGGGTGGAGCTAAGCAATAAGAAGGGGATGGTGACATTATTGGGGATGGACTATAGACCCTCAAATAGTCACTAGGCATTAGAGGAACAAACATACAGGGAGATTGGGGAGACTTGCAGGAGCAATAGGGTTGTCAGAGTAGGGGATTTTAATTTTCCTAATATAGACTGGGCCTGCCATAGCATTACAGGCTTAGATGGGGTGGACTTTGTTAAGTGTGGTCAGGAAAGCTTTCTTAAGCAGTATACAGAGGGTCCTGCTTGGGAAGGGCAAAAACTCGACCTACTCTTGGGAAATAGGGTAGGACAAGTGACTGAGATGACAGAGGGGGAGCACTTGAGATGACAGTGGGACCAGTGACCACAGTTCTATAAACTTTAAAATAGTCATGAAGAGGGACTAAACTGGTCCACAGGTTCAAGTTCTAAATTGGGTAGGGCAAATTTGATGGAATTTGGCAGGAACTTGCAGGGCTTGATTGCAGTAGTTTGTTTGCAGGTAAAAGGATCTCCAGCAAGTGGGAGGCCTTAAAAAGTGCGATAGCTAAAGTTCAAGGTCTATTAGTTCCTGTGATGATGAAGGGTAAGGTTGACAGGAATAGAGAACCTTGGATGACAATAAATATTGAGGCTATGACAGGAAAAGAGGAGTCATGGTTCAGGTACAGGCAACTGGAATAAAGAAAATCCTTGGAAGTATACAGGGGATACAGGAGTTTACTGAAGAAGGAAATCAGGAGGGCAAAAAGAAGGCATGAGATAGGCTTGACTAAGAAGATTAGGGTGAATTCAAAGAGGTTCTTCAAGTATATTAAAGGAAAAAGAATAACTAGAGACAGAATTGGACCCCTCAAGGACTAAAGTGGACATGTGTAGAAGCACAGGAGATGGGCGAGGTCCTCAATGAATATTTCTCCTCGATGTGTACTGTGGAGAAAGATATGAAGACTTGGGAAAGTTGGTGGTGATATCTTGGGGACAGTCCATATCACAGTAGAGATGGTGTTGGACATATTAGAATATATGAAGGTGGATAGATCTCCTGGTCCTGATCCGATATATCCAAGAACCCTGCAAGAGGCTAAAGAAGAAATTGCAGTATCTCTGGCTGATATATTTGAATCATCATTGCCCCAGGTGAGGTCCAAGAAGACTGGAGGGGAGCAAATATTGTGTTATTGTTCAAGCAGAGCTGCAAGGAAAAGCCTGGGGACTATAGTTCACTAAGCCTAACATCTGTGGTGGGTATGTTACTTAAAAAGATTCTGAGATAAGATTTACATGGATTTGGAAAGAATAAGAAAGTGAAGACAGCAGATGGTGGAGATCACAGTCATGAGTGTGGTGCTGGAAAAGTAGGTCAGGGGACATCCGAGGAGTGGGAGAGTTGATGTTTCAGACATTAGCCATTCATCAGAAAAAGTTTTCCTGATGAAGGGCTTATGCCTGAAACGTTGATTCTCCTGCTATACAGATGCTGCCTGACCTGATGTGCTTTTTCATCACCACACTCTCAAGGCATTTGGAAAGGCAAGGTTTGATTAGGAGTAGTCAGCATAGCTTTGGGAGTAGGAGATCATGCCTCTCAAAATTGTTAAGAGTTTTTTAATGAAGTGACCAGGAAGACTGATGAGGTCAGGGCGGTAGATGTAGTCTGTATGGATTTCAGTAAAGCCTTTGATAAGGTTCCACATGGAAGACAGCTCCGTTAGAGGAAGGATAGATCGCAAGGAATCCAGGGGAAGCTGGCAAATTGGATACACAATTGGCTTCATGGCAGGAAGCAGAGGGTAACAGTAGAACAATACTTGTTAGTATGGAGATCTGTGACTAGCAGAGTGCCTCAGGGGTCGGTGCTGCGCCCATTACTGTTTGTTATCTATATTAATGATTTGGATGAGAACATACAAGGCATGATTAGTAAGTTTGCAGATGACACTAAAATAGGAGGTATTGTGAACAGTGAGGAAGGTTATCAGATATGCAGCAGGACTTTGAACAGCTGGGGAAGTGAGCTGAGAAATGGCAAATGGAGTTGAATATAGATAACCATGAGGTCACGTGCTTTGGAAAGTTAACTCAAGATACAAGTCTCATGGTGAATGGTAGACCTTAAGGAGTGTAGTGGAACATAGGGACCTTGGAGTTCAGCTGCATGGTTCGCTGAAAGTGGAGTCACAGGTAGACACGGCAGAGAGGGAGCATTTTGGCACACTGGCCTTTGTCAGTCAGGACATTGAGTACAGAAGTTGGGAAGTTATGTAGCAGTTGTACAGGACAGTGGTGAGGCCATGCTTGGAGTAGTGTTCAGTTTTGGTCACCTTGCTATAGGAAGTTAGTAAACGGGAACGAGTTCAGAAGAAATGTATAAAGATGTTGCCAGGACTCAAGAGTCTGAGTTATAGGGAGAAGTTGGACAAGCTAGGGCTTTTTTCTTTACACCTTAGGATACTGAGAGGGGATCTTAGAGGTGTATAAGATCATGAGATGCACGAATAGGGTGAATGCACTCAATCTGTTTCCCAGGGTCAGGAAATCGAGGATGAGAGGGCATCAGTTTAAGATTAGAGGGGAAAGAATAAAAGGGAACCTGAGAGGCAACTTTTTTTTTACACAGAGCATGGTACACATATGGAATGAGCTGCCAGTGAAAGTGGTTCAGGCTGGTACATTAACAACTTTTAAAGACATTTGGGCAAATACATGGATAGGAAAGGTTTAGAAGGATAAAGGTCAAATGCATGGAAATGGGGTTAGCGTGGATGGACACTTTGGTCGGCATGGATCAGTTTGGGTCAAATGGCCTGTCTCCGTGCTGTAGGACTCTGTGACTCTATGACCATCCATCACTGCTTGGGCTCATAGAATCATAGAGACATATAGCAAGCAAGAGGCCTTTCAGCCCATCAAGTCTATACTGCCAAAGTTACATTAAGCCCACATGAGGCCCACTCTCCAGCACTAGACCCATCGCCTCAAACATTATGACATTTCAAGTGCTCACCCAAGTTCTTTTTAAAGATTGAGATTACTGCCACACCATCCTCTCAATAAGAGTATTCCAGAACCCTATCACTTTCTGGATGAAAAACCTTTTCTTCAAATCCCAGCTAAACCATCTGCCTTTTGGCCCAACAAATCCACACCGACACTCCGAAGAACAACAACCCAGATGTATTCCCCTTCATTTACCCCTGACTAATGCACCCAACACCATGGGAAATTTCCCATGGCCAATTCACCTAACCTGCACATCTTTGGATTGTGGGAGGAAACCCGAGAACCTGGAGGAAACCCATGCAGACACGGGGAGAATGTGCAAAATCCACACAGACAGTCGCCTGAGGTGGGAATGGAACCCGGGTCCCTGGCGATGTGAGGCAGCAGTGCTAATCACTGAGCCATTATGCCGCCCCATAAAACGGCTGATAAAGCCAAGAGTCCATATGCCTTCTTAATTACCCTATTAACCTGCTGTTACATTCAGGCATTTGTGGACAAGCACCTCAAGATCCCTCTGTTCCTTGTGCATCACCTCACATTCATCAAAGTTAAATACCACTAATCTGTCCATCAGACCAATTCATTTATCTTCTCCTGTAAACTTCTATCTTCCTCCTCACTGTCAACCATTCAGCCAAACTGCCATCCGCAAACTTATCATTCTTACCATCATTAGAATTTAGCTAAAGAGGAAATATTTATCTCTCACTATCTTAGCAAATGTATCCATTCATACTGTATTCCACTTTCAGTGTGGATGTTGGAAAGATATTCCCATTGTAGGAGAGACTAGAACCTGAGGGCACAACTTTACAATAAAGGGAAGACCTTTTTGAACGGAGATAAGAAGAAACTTCTTCAGCTAGAGTGGAGAATCTATGGAATTCACTGCCACAAAGCTATGGAGGCCAGGTCATTGAGTTTATTTAAGACTGAGATAGAACATAGAAAAGTACAGCACAGCACAGTATAAGCCCTTCAGCACTTGATGTTGTGCTAGCATTTTATCCTACTCTAAGATCAGACTTACCTACATAAGACCATAAGACATAGGAGCGGAAGTAAGGCCATTCGGCCCATCGAGTCCACTCCGCCATTCAATCATGGCTGATGGGCATTTCAACTCCACTTACCCGCATTCTCCCAGTAGCCCTTAATTCCTTGTGACATCAAGAATTTATCAATTTCTGCCTTGAAGACATTTAGCATCCTAGCCTCCACTGCACTCTGCGGCAATGAATTCCACAGGCCCACCACTCTCTGGCTGAAGAAATGTCTCCGCATTTCTGTTCTGAATTTACCCCCTCTAATTCTAAGGCTGTGTCCACGGGTCCCAGTCTCCTCACCTAATGGAAATAATTTCCTAGCGTCCACCCTCTCCAAGCCATGTACTCTTCATTGTACTAACTTCCATTTGCCTATCAAGAATCGCTTAAATGTCCCTAGTGTATCTGACTCTACTGCCACTGGCAGTGCATTCACGCACCCCACCACTCTGTGTATAGAACCCACCTCTGGCATCGCCCCTAAACCTTCCTCCAATCATCTTAAAATTATGCCTCTTCGTGATAGACATTTCCACCATGGGAAAAAGTCTCTGGCTATCCACTCTATCTATGCCCCTCATCATCTTGTACACATCAATCAAGTTACCTCTCATCCTTCTTCACTCCCGTGGGAGAAGCCCTAACTTCCTCAACCATTCTTCATAAGACATGCCCTCCAGTCCAGGATGCATCCTGGTAAATCTCCTCTGCACCCTCTCTAAAGCTTCCACATTTCCCTTGTAATGAGGCGACCAGAACTGAACACCAAATTCCAAGTATGGTCTAATCAGGACTCTTTTGGAGCTGCGGCTCTTAAACTCAATCCCCCTGCTAATGTAAGCCAACAAACCTATTAACCTGGATGGCAACTTTGAGGGATCTATGGACATGAACCCCAAAATCCACACTGCCAGAATCTTGCCTTTAACCCTGTATTCTGCAAGCAAATTCAACCTTCCAAAGTGAATGACTACATACAATTCCAGGTTAAATTTCATCTGCCACTTATCAGCCCTTTTTGCATCCTGTCAATGTCCCATTGCAAACTATAACAGCCCTCCACACCATCGATAATTCCACCAACCTTTTTGTGATATTAAAGATACTGATACGTTCTAGATTGTCAAGGGGAGCAGGAGGAAAAATGGGAATGAGAAACTCACCAGCTATGATTGAATGGTAGAGCAGACGTGGTGGACTGAATGGCCTAACTTCTTCGCCTATGGTCTTATGAAAATAAAGATCAATGCTCCATTCACTATCTTGATTGCACTTTTGTGTTTTATGCTAACTATAAGGGATGAATGTTCCTAGAAACCTAGGTGCTTGCTCTTTCATACTCCTTAATTTCTTAACACAAGAATAGGCTTGTATGCCTTCAGAGTATCCAAAGAGGACTGCACCATATCTTTCATTTTAAATAAATTTTCCTGCTCCAACCTGCTTGAGGTTTAGAGTCCTACACCACAGAGACAGGCCCTTTGGCCCAAACTGATTCATGCCAACCAAAATGTCCATCCACATTAATTCCATTTCCCTGCGGTTGGCACTTAACCTTCTAAACCTTTCCTATCCATGTATTCATCCAAACGCTTTTTAAATGTTGTTATTGTCCCAGCCTCAACCACTTCTGCTGGCAGCTAATTCTACCCTCTATGTAATAAAGTTACTCCTCAGGATCCCTTTTATTCTTTCCCCTTTAACCTTAAACTGATATCCTCTAGTGCTTGAGTCTCCAACCTTGGGAACAGACAAAGTGCACTCACCTATCCATGTCTCTAATTATGTTCCACATTTCTGTAAGATTCCCTCCCTCAGTCTCCTACACTCTGAAGAAAAAAAGTCCTAGCTTATTCAAATTCTCCCTATAACTCAGTCCCTTGAGTCCTGGCAACATCCTTCTAAATTTCTTCTTCATTCTTTCCAGTTTAATAACAGTTTTATATTAATAGAAGCAGGAGTGGGCCATTTGACCCGTCAAGCCTCTTCTGCCATTAAGATCATGACTGATCTACCCATCATCTCAGCTCCTCCTACCTGCATTATACCCATAACCCTTAATTACCCTACCATGCAAAAACCTATCCAACTGCGTCTTGAATATACTTAATGAAGCTGCCTCTACTTCCTTGGGCAAACAATTCTATAGATACTATTCCGAGAAAAGCAGTTCCTCCTCATCTCTGTCTGAAATCTATTCCCCCAATCTTGAGGCCACATCCCCTAGTCCTCGGCTCACCCACCAGCGGAAACGACTTGCCTGCCTCTATCTTATTATCCCTTTCATAATTTTATATGTTTCTATAAAATCCCCTTTCATTCTTCTAAATTGTAGCGAGTACAGTCCCAGGTGGCTCAATCTCTCCTCCTAGGGTAACTCCCTCATCTCCAGAATTAACCCGGTGAACCTTCTCTGCCCTGCCTCCAAAGCCAGTTTCTCCTTCTTCCAGTAAGGAGACCAGAACAGCGCACAATATTCCAGGTGCGGCCTCACCAACAGCTTCTACAATTGCAGCAGAATTTTCCAGCTCTTAAATTCAGTCCCTCAAGCAATGAAAGCCAACATTACTGCAGCATCTGCAAATCAACTTGTGGCGATTCATGTACGAGCACTCCTAAGTCCCTCTTCACAACAGCATGTTGCAATATTTCACCATTTAAATAATACTGACTTACTATTTTTACTTCCAAAGTGGATAACCTCACATTTACCAACATTGTACTCCACCTGCCAGACCCTTGCCTGCTCACTTAACCTATCTAAATCTTTCTGCAGACCCTCCCCATCATTTATATAGTTTGCCTTTCCATTCAATTTAGTGTCATCAGCAAAATGGGATATGTTAGATCGCACTCTGCTCACACTGATCTCCAACCAGAAAAACACCAATTTATTCCAACTCTCTGCTTTCTACTGGTTAACAAGTCCTCTATCCATGCTGGTACATTCCTTGCAACTCCATGCATTCTTCTCTTATAGATGAATCTTCTATGCGGCACCTTATCGACTGCCTTCAGGAAAGTTAAGTATATAACATCCACCTATTCCCCTCCATCCACCGTGTTTGTTACATATTCAAAGAACTCCAGTAAGTTTGTCAAACAACCTCCTCTTGCTGAATCCATATTGCGTCTGCCTGATTGAACCCTTTCCATACAAATGTCTTACTACTTCTTCTTTAATGACTGCCTCCAGCATTTTCCTGACCACAGATGTTAAGCTAACTGGCCTATAGTGACCTGTCTTTTGCCTACACCCTTTTTTAAACAGCGACATGACATTCGCTATCTTCCAGTCTGCCAGGACCTGCCCGGAGTCCAGTGAATTTTGGTAAATTAACACTAACACATCTAGCATAACTTCTATCATTTCTGTTAGCAACCTGGGATGCATTCTGTCAGGACTAGGGAGCCTATCTCCCTTTAGACCCCCTGAGTTTGCTCAACATTTATTCCTTTAGCGATAACAATTAAATTGAAGTCTTCACCTCCCATTGTATCCTTAACATCGTTCTTTGGCATGTTAGACACACCTTTCACTGTGAAGACTGACAGAAAGTAATTATTCAAGTCCTCGGCTGTTTCAGCATTACCCAATATTAATGTTCCCTTTCTCATCCTGCAAGGACCTTACTTCCAATTCAGCCACCCTTTTCCGTTTTGTATATTTATAAAACCTTCTCCTACCTGTTTTTATATTCTGTGCTAGTTTGCATTCATAATCTATCTTTCCTTTCTTTATTGCTTGATTCATGGTTCTTTGTTGCTTTTTAAGGTTTTTACAATCTTCCTGTCTCCCACTACTCTTGGCTACTTTGTAGGTCTGAGCTTTTAATTGGATGCCTTCCTTTATTTCCTTAGGTATCCAAGGCTGGCTCTTCCTACCCTTGCTATCCTTGTTGTTGAGCAGAATATACTTTCCTTGAGCACTGTGAAAAGTCTCTTTGAAAGTCCTCCACTGTTCCTCAACTATTCCATCATATACCTTATCTAACTTAGCCAACTCCTTCCTCTTCTTATTATAGTCTCCCTTGTTTAAGCATAACACCCTGGTTTTAGATGATACTATTTCACCCTCCATTTGTATCCAAAATTTGATCATACTGTGATCACTCTTTCAAAGAGGATCCTTAACTATGAGACCATTAATTTTATCTGTCTCATTACACAGGACTAGATGGAAGATTGCACACTCCCTCGCAAGTTCGGTAACATGCTGTTCAAAAAAGTTATCACGGATGAGTTCTTCACTTCAAGACTGCCTCTCCTGACTTGATTCGGCCAATCAATGTGCATGTTAAAGTCCATGACGTCCGTCGTTCTATTTTTACAATCATCAGATATTTCCTGATTGATCGCCTGTGCCACTGTACCATTATTATTGGGTGGCCTATAGACTACTTCCACCAATGACTTATCCCCCTGACTATTCCTGATCTTCACTCAAATGGATTCAACATTTTACTCCTTAGATCCTATATTGCCTCTCCCAAATGCCCTAATATCATCCTTAATCAAGTGCACTATCCCACCTCCCATACCTTCCTGCTTATCCTTTGTAATTACCTGGTACTCTTGGATATTTAATTCCCAGTCATCACCATCCTGCAACCACATTTCTGTAATAGTAACTAAATCATACCCTATTGTACCGATTTGCACATCAAGTTCACAGAATTTGTTTCGAATATTACGGACAGTCAGAGAAAGTGTCCTTACACTCATTGCGAGATTTTAAAGGGACAATGTCCCTGTCTTTTGCATCTGATTCGGTCACCCAATTTTACATTTTTTTCCAAACGTTTGCTCTTAAATCTGCATTGCTTCCTTCTGCCTGGACTCCCATTCTCTTGCCATTTTAGTCTACTCTTCCTCAGTGTCTCTGCTCATTGTATCTACTTTTGCACCAGCTACTGCATCTTCTGACCTGACGCCCTGGTACCCATTCTTCCGAAAGCAAGGTAACCAAAACTGAACACAATACTCTAAGTGCGGCCTCACTACTGTCCTGTGCAAGTGCAATGCAACTTCCCACCTTCTATACCCAATGAAGGCCAGTGTGCCAAAAGCCTTCTTCACTGCCCCGTCTACCTGTGACTCCACATTCAGAGAACTGAGCACCTGAACTCCAAGATCCCTCAGTTCAACTACACTCCTTAAGGCCTACCATTCACCATGAAACTCTGATCTTGGTTTGACTTTCCAAAACACAAGACACTCACACATCTATATTAAACTCCATTGGCCATTTCTCAGCCAACTTCCCCAGCTGATTAAGATCCTGCTGCAATTTCTGACAACCTTCCTTACTGTCCATGATACTACCTATTTTAATGTCATTTGCAAACTTACTAATCATCCCTCGTACATTCTCATCGAAATCACCGATATAGATACCTACCACAGATGTTAGGCTTATTGGTTTATAGTTCCCAGGCTTTTCTTTGCAGCCCTTCTTGAATAATGGCACAATATTTGCTACCCTCCAGTCTTCTACAGTTACGTGGCAACGATGATTCAAATGTATCAGCCAGGGCTACTGCAATGTCTTCTTTAGCCTCTTGCAGGGTTCTTGGATATATCGGGTCAGGACCAGGCAATCTATCCATCTTCATACATTCTAATACGTCCAATACTTGCTCTGCTGTGATATGCACTGTCCCCAGATATCACCATTAATTTCCCCAAGTTCCTCTGCCATTTCTTTGTTTTCCAGTACTTCTTCTCCAGCCTCATTTCAGCTGTCCAATGTCCACTCTTGCATCCCTCACTATCAGCTTTAGAAATACAAGCTCTTGCAATCTTCTTTTATATCACTACTTAGCTTACCCTCATATTTAATCATCTCCCTGCTTTGTGCTTTTTTAAAAAAAGTTGGCCTCTGTGATTTTCAAAAGCTTTCCAACCTTCTGCTTCCTACTAATTTTCATGAAGTTGTCTGCTTTTTCTTTTGTGCTCTACCTGCCTTCCGGCACCAGCTACGGTTGCCTCATCTGCCCCGTAGCATGCTTCGTCTTCTGTGGGATGAATTTCTGCTGTGTCTCCTGAATTACCTCCACAAATTCCTGCCATTACTGCTCCACTGTCCTCCCTGCTAGGCTCCCCTTCCAATCAATTCCCTCATGTCAACTGTAATACTGTTACATCTGATTCCAGTTTCTCCCTCTCAAACTGCAAGGTGAATTCTATCATATTATGGTCACTGCCCCCTAGATATTCCTTCACCTAAGCTCCCTAATCAAGGTGACCTGGATACACATCGCCTAATCTAGAACTGCCTGTTCCCTAGTGGGCTCTACCACAAACTGCTCCATAAAACAATCTTGTAGCTATTCCATGAAAGCCTTTTCTTGGGATCGGTTACCGACCTGAATTTCCCAGTCTACCGGCACATTGAAATCCTCCATGATTACTGTAACAGCACCTTTCTTACAGATCTTTTCTATTTCCAGATTCATTTTCTCACCCACATCTTGACTTACTACTAGAAGGGCTTTTTCTCTGTGCTTTTATTGTTTCCTCAACTCAACCCACACAGATTGTACATCTTCTGCCCCCATATTATGTCTTGCTATCAATGGGGAGGGATGGCCCAGTGGTGACAAAACAAATTGCTGGAAAAGCTCAGCAGGTCTGGCAGCATCTGTGGAGAGGAATCAGAATTAACATTTTGGCTCGAGTGACCCCTCCACAGATTCTGCCAGACCTGCTGAGCTTTTCAAGCAATTTTTGTTTTTGGGTTTGATTTACAGCATCTGCAGTTTTTTTGGATTGCCAAGTGCTATTGGTTCTGAAGACCTGGGTTCAAGAAAAAAATCTGGAATTAAGAATCTACTGCTGACCATAAAACTATTGCCGATTGTCAAGAAAACTCCATCTGGCTCACTAATATCCTTCATGGAAGGAAATTTACTTTCCTTTCCTTGGTGTGGCCAACATGTGACTCCACACACAGCAATGTGGTTGACTCTCAAATGCCCTCTCAAATGGCTCAGCAAGCCACTCAGTTGTATCAGTTGCTCAACCTACGGCACTTGGACTGCAGTGGTTCAAGAAGTCAATTTAACACCAATTTCTCATGGGCAACTAGAATTGGGCAATAAATGCTAGTCAGTAAGCAATACCCATATCCCATGACTGAATAAAAAGATAGATTTAATTTAATATCTTACTAACAATGCAACCCTGTCCCCTCTGCCTTTCCTTTAAATAGGTCGCATATCTTGGATATCTAGTTTCCCATCCATCATCCTAACATGATGTCCATATCATACCCATCAATTTCAATCTGTGCTACAAGCTTCTTTACCTTGGTTCGCATACTGCCCACATTTAAAAACAACAACTTCAAGTCCTGTGTTGACTGCCCCCTTCTTAGCTGTGCCTAAAGTTAGATTCATGTTCCTTTCCATATTCTTTCCTGCTCTGGAAACTTCAAAAACTTCTCCTGAGCCCTCCTATTCCCTTTGCCCTTTAAGTATGTCACTGTGGTTATGAATATTTCCTAATGTCTCAGCAATTAAAAAAGTAACTTACTCTTTTCTTTATCATACAAAATAGGTGACTTCATGCTTTGGCATGCTGTATTCCATCTGTCACGTTGTTGTCCACACCAAACCTGACTCTTTCCTTTATTCCTTATATTGCATACATTCAGATATAACACCTTCAGTCCTGAATTACCAACCTTCTTCTCAATGTCATTCATTTGTCCAGTGTTGAAGTTTGATTGCTAACCCTTTCTATACACTCTGTCCTATTTGTGTCTGTGCTGGAGGTTTAAATAACCTCTCCTGAGTTCTGAACTCTTACCCCCTCCTTTAATTCGGTTTTCTAATTCCCCGATAACTTAACCCTCCACCTCCCCCACCCTATTTAGTTTAAAGTTCTATCTACAGCCCTAATTAAGTGATTCGCTTAGATCCTGGTCCCAGCATGGTTCTGATGAAGACTATCCCATCGGAACAGATCTTTTCTTCCCCACTACTGGTGCCAATGTTCCATGAATCCAAACTAATTTCTCCCAATTAATCTCTGATGTATTTATCTGCTTAATCTTACTGATGCTGTGCCAATTAGCTCATGCCTCAGGTAGTAATCCAGAGATTGTGACCTTTTTGGTTCCACCTTGTAATGTGGCTCTTAGCTGTTCGTACTTGCTTAGCAGAACTTCTGCCCTACTTTTATCAATGTTGTTGGTACCTACATGGACTATGACCACTAGATCTTTACCCTCCATTCCAGGTTCCTCTGCAACCCAGATGAGATATCCTGAACCTGAGTACCAGAACTTTCAGGACTATTGATTCTGGTCACAGAGAAATGTCTATGCCTCTAACTATACTATCTAGGAGAAAGTTAGGATTGCAGATGCTGGAGGTCAATTTGGAAGAGTGTGGTGTTGGAAAAGCACAGCAGGTCAGGCAGCATCTGAGGAGTGGGAGAATCGACGTTTTGGGCATAAGCCCTTCATCAGGAATGGGGCTTGTGGGCCAAGGGGGCTGAGGAATGAATGGGAGGGGGATGCGGTTGGGGGGGAGGGGGGGGGGGGGTGGGAGGCAGTTGGGAATGCATAGGTAGATGAAGGTGCAGGTCCTGCGCTACCTCCATCGCCAAACCCTAATCACCCGACGCCTGGAAGAAGAACATCTCACCTTCCACCTTGGTACCCTCCAATCTCACAGGATCAATGTGGATTTCACCAGTTTCCCCATTTCCCCTCCCCCCACCTTATCCCAGTTCCAACTTTCCAACTCGGCACTGCCCTCTTGAACGGTCCTACCTGTCCATCTTCCTTCCCACCTATCCGCTCCACCCTCCTCTCTGACCTATCACTTTCACCCCCACCTTCATCTACCTATTGCATTCCCAGCTACCTTTCCCCCAGCCTCACCCCCTCCCATTTATCTATCAGCTCCCTTGGCTCACAAACCTCATCCCTGATGGCGGGCCTATGCCCAAAATGTCAATTCTCCTATTCCATGGATGCTGCCTGACCAGCTGTGTTTTTCCAGCACCACACTCTTCAACTTTAACCATACTATCCCTGAGTGCAACATTTCTCTTTTCTCCCCCCACTTGAGAGGCTTCCTGCACCATGGTGCTGTGGTCAGTTGTCTCATCCTCCCTTCAGACCCATTCCTGCCCACACAGGGAGCAAAACTCTTGAACTGGTTGGACAAAGACAGGGGCTGACACTCCAGCAACTCTACCTCCTAGATGTCTCTATCTGCCTCACTCACGACCATACCCTCCTGTCCCTGACCACTGGCTGAATTCAGGTTCGTGCATCTATGAGGTGTGACTGTCTCCTGAAATACAGTAGCCAGGTAACTCTCCCCTTCCTCGATGTATCGCGATGTTTGAAGCTCAGACTCCAGTTCATGGACTCTGAGCCAGAATTCTTCCAGTACCCAACATTACTACAGACATGATCACTGGCAGCCACAATAGAGTCCACCAGCTCCCATATCATGCAGGAACAACACATCACCTGATCCTTTATCCTTATTTTATTTAATTAATCTTAATTTAGAAAACAATTAACTATTTTTGTGTCTTTATCATTTTCAATTGTTTTTGTATCTCTGCTTATGGAAACAAATAACTTAATAAAATCTTCCTTACTGTCCTGTTTTGAAACCACTACCTTGACAAATTGTTATGATCTCTCTAGTTGGTCGTACAATTTGGGATTACTTGTTACTTTGGTTAGACCCTCAGCATGCAAGTATCACGTTATCCCATCCATGTGCCTTGTCTCCAGCACTACCTTGTTTTTATTTTTTTGTAATTATCTCTGCCTCAATTAACCAGATTGTAGGTTATCCCTTCACTTGCTACTCAGTTGTTGACACTTTACTCACACCAGGACAAAGTAAGGACTGCAGATACTGGAGATCTGAGTCGAGTGCGTGTTGCTGGAAAAGCACAGCACGTCAGGCAGCATCTGAGGAGCAGGAGAATCGGCGTTTAGGGCATAAGCCCTTCATCATTACTCACACTGTCCCACATTTTGCAGAGACTTATTATTCAGCCTGTCAACACTCCACTCACACAGTTTGTATGATTTTTTGATCTCTGCTTATCAATTCTGAGCCTGTGCGCTTCTCTTCACTTTACCTGACAAATGGGCAGTGCTCAGAAAACCTGCGATTTCAAATAAATCTATTCGATCCTAACCTGGTGTCATGTGACTTCTAACCTTGTCCACTCAGTTCAACACCAGCACTTCCACATCTCACAGTGTATCACTGGTAGCGGTTGTTAATATTCTTTGTAAAGTTAGATGTTTTTATAGGTAGACCAGGTTCTTAAGAATCAAATTTATTATTAAAAATCCTGTTAACTGACATGAGCTGAATTCAAAATTTTAAATAGCATTATCCGTACCGCTGAGAGTGGCTTTTTCAAATATTCCTCTTCCTTCTTTATCTGAATCTCAGATATTGAAATGTACTTGTGCTGTAAAGTAAACAAAATAATTAATTTATTCATTGTCATATTTCTGTGTTCATCTATTTTAAGAACGAAGAATACAGAATATATATTTCTCAATGACGTTTATTGTTATTTAGAACATTGGATTTGGGGAACTGAACACATTCCAATTCAAGCAGACAGCCTCAAATATTACAACTGTTGAGAAAAGCAGTACTTCAATGTTAGTCCTCTCAAATCCCCTGTATACAAGTGATAGTCTTCATATCAGCTGTCTCATGGGCTTTGATACATCATCCATTAAATCCCAGGAAAGGGATGTCACTGGAAAGGTTAACAATTATTACCCATCCTTCATGTCCTTTAGAAGGAAGGTATAGGTAAGATTACTTCTTGAACTACTGCAGTCCATATGGTGGATGAGCTTCCAAATTAACTGCTTGGTTTGCAGCTTCTCAATTTTGATCAGACAAAACTGGAAGGTTAGTGGGTACATAGCCATGATAGGATGATACGCAGTTTTGATGGGTTATTATAGATTAGTTCATCTGAACCCTGTTCCTTTGGTCCTACTGATGATACTGGTCACATGTTTAGGAGACGTTGTTGAAAATGCCTTCATAAATTGCTGCAGTGCATTCTAGAAATGGTATACACTACAGTCATGTTATGCCAGTAATATATTGAACTCCAAACGAGCAGGCTGCTTTGTCCTGGGTTGTGTCAAACTTCACATGACATTTTTGCCATTTCATCTCTCTAGGGAAGTGCAGAGTATTCCACTAGTGTTCTGATATATGACTTATTGACTTTGGAGACATTTTGAGGAGTTAGTCAATACAGAATAGATGACTTCTGACCTGCTCTAATAGTCTATACACTTTTGTGGCTAGCCCAGTTGATATTCTGGTTAATGGTAATGCAATTATGAATTATTGGGCCTTGGATGCTTGGTAAAAGAGTCTCCTGTAGTGACGTTCTGGTTAGATATCATAACAATGGCAACCATCTTACTTTGTGCCAGGTATGAACAGTTGGAGCCTTCAGTTTCTTGGAACTAATTTAGTCAAACACTGTCTTGATATCAAAAGCATTCATTCTTAACTCTAGAATTTAGCTCATGCCTACATTTGAATCAAGGCTGCAACAAGTACACAAACAAGCAATCCTGGCAAAACCCAAAGGGAATATTTATAAACCTTGGTGAATTAGTAGTAATATAAATGACTCTTCCTTTCACTTTGCTGATGATTGGCTGATCCATCACCCTATCAGTACAATAACTGAAGTTGGTTGTGAATCTTATAGCCTTCATTTGGAGATGGAAATCTTATTGGAATCTGTCGCACCCCTACCCTCAACTTAGATGCTTTATTGTGAATAATATTTCAATGAGATGCGGCAGGTTCTCAAAGCTTCCTTCAAATTCATCACATTTGAGATCAGTTAAGCTGATGAGAGTATGCCAGTTGTGAAGAAAAAGTGGATAATTTCATGCCAATAAGTTGGTACCTCATTTTCAGGGATGCCTTGTGGTGCTTATAACAACGTACAAATTAGGAGCAGGGGTAGGCTATTCAGTCTCTTAAGCCTGCACTGCCATTCAGTACTATATGGGTGAGCTGATTGCAAGTTCAATCCAAATTCTTGCCTACCCCCGATAACCTATCATTCCCTTGCTTAACAAGAATCTATCTACACATGGCTTAAAAACATTAAAGGATTCTGATTCCCCCATCTTTGCAGGACAAGAGTCCCAAACATGTACAGGCCTCAGAGAGAGGGTAAACAAATCACTACCATTCTGTTTCAAATGGGCAGCTCCGGGTTTTGAAAGAGTGTTTCCATCGTTCTTCATTCTTCCATTAGAGGAAGCATCCTCTCCACATCAACCCTGTCAAGACCTCTCAGGACCTTGCATGTTTCAGCTAATTCCAAAAGATACAAGTCTAATCTTCCCAACCTTTTCTCTGAAGACAACAGGTACAGTCCTGGTAGTAGTAAGATCATAAGGTGAAGGAGCAGAACACAGAACTGTACAGCACAGGAAAATGCCCTTCAGCCCACAATGTTGCCATTCTAAACTAACCCTATTTGCCTGCATATGGTCTGTATCCTTCTATTCACTGCCTGTCCACATGAGCGTCGAATTGCCTCTTAAATGTTATGATCATATCTACTTCTACCACCTGCCCTGGTTGCACGTTTCAGGCACAAATCGTCCTCTGCATAAAATGTTTTCCTTGCACATCTCCCTTGAACCTATGCCTCCAATTTTTTGACATTACTATTCTGGGAGAAAGACTCTGAAGTAGGCTGTCCATGCCACTGAATCTGCTCTGTCATTCAATGAGATCATAACTTTTCCGAAATCCTCAATTTCACTTTACTGGCTTTTCCCCCATAACCCCCGATTCCAGCATTGAGTAAAAATGTCTTTCTCAGGCTGGAATATACTTACTGACCAACCTCAATAGCCCTCTGCGGTAAAGAATACCACGGATTCACTAACCGGAGAGGAAAATCATTTCACTGTCATAAGTGGATGACTGTTACTATCAGATTACAGATTCTGGTAAAACCATGCTGACTGTGTCTGATTCTAGAGTACAGTAGCTTTTATTTGTTTTAGAAGAGCAGAGTCTGATTAGAAACAAGTCAACATGGATTTACTAAGGGGAGGTCATGCCTGACAAACCTGTTGGTATTCTTTGAAGAGGTGACAAGCAGGTTAGACCAGGGAAACCCAGTGGATGTGGTCTATCTAGACTTCCAAAAGGCCTTTATAAGGTGCCACACGGGAGGCTGCTGAGCAAGGTGAGGGCCCATGGTGTTCGAGGTGAGCTACTGGGATGGATTGAGGATTGGCTGTCTGATAGAAGGCAGAGAGTTGGGATAAAAGGTTCTTTTTCAGAATGGCAGCCGGTGACGAGCGGTGTCCCACAGGGTTCAGTGTTGGGGCCACAGCTGTTCGCATTATATATTAATGATCTGGATGAAGGGACTGGGGGCATTCTAGCGAAGTTTGCCAATGATACGAAGATAGGTGGACAGGCAGGTAGTACTGAGGAAGTGGGGAGGCTGCAGAAGGATCTGACAGTTTGGGAGTGGTCCAGGAAATGGCTGATGGAATTCAACGTGAACAAATGCGAGGTCTTGCACTTTGGCAGAAAGAATAAAAGCACGGACTACTTTCTAAACGGTGAGAAAATTCGTAAAGCCAAAGTACAAAGGGATTTGGGAGTGCTAGTCGAGGATTCTCTAAAGGTCAACATGCAGGTTGAGTCTGTGATTAAGAAAGCGAATGCGATGTTGTCACTTATCTCAAGAGGGTTGGAACATAAAAACACCATTGTGCTACTGAGACTTTATAAAGCTCTGGTTAGGCCCCATTTGGAGTACTGTGTCCAGTTTTGGTCCCCACACCTCAGGAAGGACATACTGGCACTGGAACGTGTCCAGCGGAGATTCACACGGATGATCCCTGGAATGGTAGGTCTAACATATGAGGAACGGCTGAGGATCTTGGGATTGTATTCATTGGAGTTCAGAAGATTAAGGGGAGACTTAATAGAGACGTATAAGATAATACATGGCTTGGAAAGGGTGGATGCTAGGAAATTGTTTCCGTTAGGTGAGGAGACTAGGACCCGTGGACACAGCCTTAGAATTAGAGGGGGTAAATTCAGAACAGAAATGCGGAGACATTTCTTCAGCCAGAGAGTGGTGGGCCTGTGGAATTCATTGCCGCAGAGTGCAGTGGAGGCCGGGACTCTAAATGTCTTCAAGGCAGAGATTGACAGATTCTTGTTGTCTCGGGGAATTAAGGGCTACGGGGAGAATGCGGGTAAGTGGAGTTGAAGTGCCCAGCAGCCATGATTAAATGGCAGAGTGGACTCGATGGGCCGAATGGCCTTACTTCCACTCCTATGTCTTATGGTCTTGTGGTCTTCTTCCACATACAACGTAAAAATTGAGTGTTCCTCTAGGACCAAGGTGGTACATGGACAGCACAAACTACACATCATACAAAAGGGTGGCATGAAGTGCATAAGTAGTGCAAACACCCAAATTACAATGTAATAAAAGAATAATAATTAAGACATTGTTCTATCAGCAATTTGAAGTCATGCAAAGAATTTCACATGGAAAAAAAAAGTCTGGACACAGTGTAAGGAGCCCGATGGCTTGGGGGAAGAAACTGTTACACAGTCTACCACTCTTTTCTAAATGTTCTGGTATAAAATCCTTGATAATGAACTCCCAGCATCTTCCTCATGACCAACGTCAGACTCAATGGTCTATAATTCACTGTTTTCCCTCTGCCTCCTTACATTCGAAACCCTCTAATCTACTAGAATTGTTTCAGAGTCTAAAGAATCTTGAAAGATGACCATCAATGGATTGACCATCTCTGGGTGACTTCCTTAAGGAGAATTTGGAGGCATTGAAAAACATAGCACAGAAACAGATACTTTGGTCCAAGTCATCAATGCCAACCAGGTATAATAAATAAATAAGACCATAAGACATAGGAACAGAAATAGGCCATTCAGCCCACCGAGGCCACTTTGCATTTCAATCATGGCTGATAAGTTTCTTAACCCCATTCTCCCACTTTCTCCCCGTATCCCTTGATACTCAAAAACCTATCTCCATCTTAAATATACTCAATGACCTAGCCTCCACAGTCTTCTGTGGCAACGAATTCCATAGATCCACCACTCTCTGGCTGAAGTAGTTTCTCCTTATCTCCACTCTTAAAGGTCTTCCCTTTACTCTAAGGCTATGCCCTCAGGTCCTCGCCTCAAATCTAGCCCCAGTTGCCAGCATTTGGCCCACTGCTCTCTAAACTCTTCCTATTCGTTTATCCATCCATGTGTCTTTTAAATGTTGTAATTGCACCACCCTCCACCACTTCCTCTGGCAGCTCATTCCATACTTGCACCACCCTCAGAGTGAAAAGATGGTCTCTTTGGTCCCTTTTAAATCTTTCCCATCTCACCTTAAACCTATGCCCTCTAGTTTTGGACTCTCTTACCCATGGAAAAGATACAGTCTACTTACCCTATCCCATGCCCCTCATGATTTTCTAAACCTCTATAAGGACACCCCTGAGCCTCTGATGCTCCAGGGAAAACAGCCCCAGCCTATTCAGCCTCTCCCTATAGCTCAAACCCTCCAACCATGGCAACATCCTTGTAAATCTTTTCCCAACCGTTTCAAGTTTCACATCATTTGCTAATCAGAGAGTGCATCACAGCTACAGAAAAGAAGGTTGTTGAGGAGCGTTTGTCTACTGAGTCCATATGGGTGGAAGTTAGGAATAGCAAGGGAACAGTCACCTCACTGGGGGTTTTCTACAGGCCCCCTAATAGCAATAGAGAGATTGAAGAACTCACTGGTGGGCAGATTCTGGAAAAATGCAGAAGTAGCAGGGTTGTGGTTATGGGTGATTTCAACTTTCCCAATGTCGACTGGAATCTCCTTAGTGCAGATGGTTTGGATAGAGCCATTTTTGTCAGGTGTGTGCAGGAGGGTTTCTTTACTCAGTATGTAGACAGACTGATGAGGGAGAGGCATTTTGGATTTGGTGCTCAGCAACGAGCCAGGACAGGTGTCAGAACTAGCGGTGGTAGAACATTTTGGTGACAGTGATCACAACTGCCTCACATTTACCATAGCCTTGGAGAGGGAAAGGAGCAGTTACTGAGGGAAGATATTTAATTGGGAAAAAGGAAATTATGATGCTATCAGACAGGATTTGGGAAGTACAGACTGGGAGCAATTGTTCCACAGAAAGGACACAACAGACATGTAGAGACCTTTTAAGGAGCAGTTGTTGAGAGTGATGCACAAATTTGTTCCTCTGAGACAGGTGAGAAGGGGTAAGATTAAGGAACCTTGGATGACGAGAACAGAGGAGCTTCTCGTCAAAAAGAAGGCAGCAGCTTACGTAAGGTGAGGAAGCGAGGATCTAGCACAGCTTTAGAAGATAACAGGCTTACTAGTAAGGCTTACTAGAAAGGAGCTCAGAAATGGACTGAGGAGAGTCTGGAGGGGGCACGAAAAATGCTTGGCAAGAAGGATTAGGGAGAACCCAGAGGTATTTTATTCATACGTGAGGAATGAGAGAATGATCAGGGAGAAGGTAGGGCTGATCAGGGATAGCGTAGAGAACTTGTTCATGGAATGTGAGCAGATAGGGAAACCCTAAATGAGTTTTTTGCTTCAGTTTTCACTAAGGAAAGGGACCTTGTTGTGAATGAGAACTTTGAGGAGCTGGGATACAGGCTTGACCAGATCAAGATCGATGAAGTTGAATTTGAAAACATTAAGATTGTTAAGTCCCCAGGGTCAGAGCAGATTTATCCTAGGCTGCCCCGGGAAGCGAGACAGCAGGTTGCTAAGCCGCTGGCAAAGATCTTTGCTTCCTCACTCTCCACAGGAGTTGTACCGGAGTATTGAAAGGAGGCAAATGTTGTTCCTCTTTTCAAGAAGGGGAATAGAGAAATCCCTGGCAATTACAGGGCAGTCAGTCTTACATGTATGGTCAGCAAAGTTTTAGAAAGAATTCTGAGGGATAGGATTTATGACTATTTGGCAAAGCATAGCATGATTAAAGGCAGTCAGCATGGCTTTGTGAGGGGCAAGTCATGCCTCACAAATCTTATTGAGTTCTTTGAGGAGGTGACAAGATAGGCCGACCAAGGTCAAGCAGTGGATGTGGTGTATTTGGACTTCAGCAAGGCATTTGATCGGGTTCCCCATGATAGGCTCGTTCATAAAGTCAGGAAGTATGGGATATAGAGAGATTTGACTGTCTGGTTTCAGAATTGGTTGGCAGACAGAAGGCAGAGTGTGGTTGCAGATGGACAGTATTCTGCCTGGAGGTCAGTGTTGAGTGGGGTCCCGCAGGGCTCTGTTCTTGGGCTTCTACTCTTTGTAGTTTTTATAAATGACTTAGATGAGGAGGTTGAAGGGTGGGTTAGTAAATTTGCCAATGACACAAAGGTTGGAGGTGCCGTCGATAGTATCGAGGGCTATTGCAGGTTGCAGCGTGACATTGACAGGATGCAGAGCTGGGCTGAGATATGGCAGATGAAGTTCAATCTGGATAAATGCGAAGTGATGCATTTTGGAAGGTCAAACTCGAATGCTGAATATAGGATTAAAGATAGGATTCTTGGCAGTGTGGAGGAACAGAGGGATCTTGGTGTGCAAGTACATAGATCCCTCAGTTGCCACCCAAGTGGACAGGATTATTAAGAAAGCATATAGTGTTTTGGCTTTCATTATCAGGGGGATCGAGTTTAAGAGCAGTGAGGTTTTGCTACAGCTCTACAAGTCCCTGGTGAGACCTCACTTGAAATATTGTGTCCAGTTCTGGTCGCCCTACTATAGGAAAGATAGAGAGGCTTTGGAGAGGGTACAAAGAAGGTTTACCAGGATGCTGCCTGGACTGGAGGGCTTGCCTTATGAAGAGAGGGTGAATGAGCTCGGACCTTTCTCTCTGGAGAGGAGGAGGAAGAGAGGTGACCTGATCAAGGTATAGGAGATAATGAGAGGCATGGATAGAGTTGATAGCCAGAGACGTTTCCCCAGGGCATATTGACTGGAACAAGGGGTTATAGTTTTAAGATATTAGGATAGAGGTATAGAGGGGATGTCAGAGAAAGGTTCTTTAAGCATGAATGCATGGAATGTGTTGCCAGTGGTGGTGGTGGAAGCAGAGTCATTAGGTACATTTAAATGAGTGCTGGACTTGCACATGGATAGCAGTGAGTTGAGGGGTACGTAAGTTAAGTTATTTAATTTTACATTAGGATTAACCCTTGGCACAACATAGTGGGCCAAAGGACCTGTTCTGTACTGTACTTTTCTATGTTCGAACATCCTTCCTAAAGGAGGGAGACCAAAATTTCAGACAAAAGTGCCCTAACCAATTTCTCCAACACAATTTTGTGACTCATACAAATTTGCTTCAGTTGCTCCCTCTCACTAAACCCTGTGTTCCTCATTATTTATGGTATGTTATTCGTGTCCATGTTTATGAAGACAGAAGTGAAGTATAAGTTGAGATAGTCAGCCATTTCTTTGTTTCCCATTATAAATTCTCCGTTTCTGTACGCACCTACCTCAGGAACACAAGTTGGCGGAGGCAGCAGAGCTGGCCAAAGTGAAGGAGATCGAGTTCTTGTAGAGAATGCAAGCCCAGCGCAGCTTAAGCACTTAAGACTGCAATGTTGAACTTTTAACTTTAATTCTTTATTTTTCTTCTTAAGACTAAGGAGGACTGTAACTTGTAACTTTTAACTTTGCTTCTTTATTTTTTTATTTTGTACCTAGGTACTTTTGTACCATGGATAGCAGCAACAATGGCGACACTGTACACTTTTCATTATAGAACATAGAACAATACAGCGCAGAACAGGCCCTTTGGCCCTCGATGTTGTGCCAACCTGTGAATTTTTCTCAGCTCATTCCCCTACACTATCCCATCATCATCCATGTGCTTATCTAAGGATTGTTTAAATCTCTCTAGTGTGGCTGAGTTCACTACATTAGCAGGTAGGGCATTCCACACCCTTACCACTCTCTGCGTTAAGGAACCTGCCTCTGATGTCTGTCTTAAATCTATCACTATACTCCTGTAGTTCTGTACTTGAGTACATGTGATGATAAAATCTAATTCTACATTAGTGTTCACCATTTCCCACCCCTCCTTGCAAAGCCACAGAAATTTTAATAATCAGTTCCTACATTCAAGATGGCTCAGTGGTTAGCACAGCTGCCTCACAGTGCCAGGGACCCAGGTTTGATTCCAGCTTTGGGTGACTGTGGGGAGTTTGGATTCTAGAACCACAGCAATGTGGTTGACTCTCAACTGCCCTATGACCAAGCAAGCAATTCAGTTGCATAAATCACCACAAATTCTCCAAAGAGAAATGAAACTGGACGAACACCTGGTATCAACCTAGGCACCAGAAAAGACAATGACAGACACAGTTCTGTCAACCTTGCGAAGTCCTCCTTACAAATATATGGGAGCTTGTATCAAAATTGGGAGAGCTGACTCACAGACTAGTTGTGCAATAGCCTGATATAGTTACATTCTCAGAATCATACCAAACAGACAACGTCCCAGACAGCATCATTACCAACCCTGGTGAAGTCCTGTCCCACTGGCAGGACATACCCAGCAGAGGTGGCAGCACAGTGGCATGCATTCGGGAGGGAGTTGCCCTGGTAACACTCAATACTGACACTAGACTTCATGAGGTATCAAGGCTTCATGTTAAACATTGGCAAGGAAAAGTTCTGACTTCCAAGCACCGTCTTAACTCAGCAGATGAACCAGTACTCCACCATGCTGAGCAACACACGGAGGAAGCACTGGAGATGGCATGTCGCAAAAGAAGATCATAAGATATACGAGTGGAAATAAGGCCATTCGGCCCAGAGTCTACTCTGCCATTTAATCATAGCTGATGGGCACTTCAACTCCACTTACCCGCACTGCCCCTATATCCCTTAATTCCTTGCGAGATCAAGAATTTATCAATCCCTGCCTTGAAGACAATTAATGCCCCGGCCTCCACTGCGCTCCGTGGCAATGAATTCCACAGGCCCACCAATCTCTGGCTGAAGAAATGTCTCCTCATTTCCGTTCTAAATTGATCCCCTCTAATTCTAAGGCTGTGTCCACGGGTCCTAGTCTCCCCGCCTAACAGAAACAATTTCCCAGCGTCCACCCTTTCTAAGCCATGTATTATCTTGTAAGTTTCTATTAGATTTCCCCTCAACCTTCTAAACTCTAATGAATACAATCCCAGAATCCTCAGCCATTCATTATATGTTTGGCCTACCATTCCAGGGATCATCTGTGTCATTCTCTGCTGAATGTACTCCAGTGCCAGTATGTCCTTCCTGAGGTGTGGAGCCCAAAATTGGACTCAGTATTCTGAATAGGGCCTAACCAGAGCGTTATAAAGTCCCTGCTTTTATATTCCAACCTTCTTCAGATAAATTACAACATTACATTCGCTTTCTTAATCTTGGACTCAACCTGCAAGTTAACCTTTAGAGAACCCTGGACTAGCACTCCCAGATCCCTTTGTACTTTGGCTTTATTTTCTCACTGTTTAGAAAACATTCCATGCCTGTATCCTTTTTTCCAAAGTCCAAGACCTTGCATTTTCTCAAGTTGAATTTCATCAGCCATTTCCTGCATCACTCTCCAAAGCTGTCTAAATCATTCTGCAGCCTCCCCACCACCGCAGTACTACCAGCCTGTCCACCTAACATCGTATCATCGGCGAACTTTGCCAGAATGCCCCCAGTCCCTTCATCCAGATCATTATTATTTAAAGTGAACAGTTGCGGCCCAACACTGAACACTGCACTTGTCACCAACTGCCATTCTGAAAAAGAATCTTTTATCCCAACTCTCTGCCTTCTGTCAGACAGTCAATCCTCAATCCATGCCAGTAACTCACCTCAAACACCATGGGCCCTAAACTTACTCAACAGCCTCCCATGAGACACCTTATCAAAGGTCTTTTGGAAGTCTAGCATACATCCATTGGGTTTCCCTAGTCTAACTTACTTGTTACTTCTTCAAAGAATTCTAACAGGTTTGTCAGTCATGACCTCCCCTTACTGAATCCATGCTGACTTGTTCTAATCCGAACCTGCACTTCCAAGAATTTAGAAATTGCATCCTTAACAATGGATTCTAGAATTTTACCAACAACCGGCCTATAATTTTCCATCTTTTGTCTTCATCCTTTCTTGAACAAGGGGGTTATAACAGCAATTTTCCAATCATCTGGGACTTTCCTCGGCTCCAATGACTTTTGAAAGGTCACAACCTACGCCTCCGCTATTTCCTCAGCCACCTCCCTCAGAACTCTAGGATGTAGCACATCAGGGCAGGAGATATATCAATTTTAGACCTTTTAGCTTTTCTAGCACTTTTTCTTTTGTAATAGCTACCATACTCAACTCTGCCCCCTGACTCTTCTTAATTTTTGGACATTACTCATGTCTTCCACTATGAAAACTGACACGAAGTTTTTCAGCTATGTCCTTACCTCCCAGCACTAGCCTTGCTGCATCAACTGGGAGCAGCCCAACATCTACTTTTGCCTCTCGTTTGTTTCTTATGTGTTGAAAGAAGCTTTTACTATCATTTCTAATATTATTGGCTAACCTACCTTCATATTTCATCCTCTCCTTATTTCTCTCTTTATTGTCCTCTGTTTGTTTTTGTAGTCTTCCCAATCTTCTGATTTCCCAGTGCTCTTGGCCACTTTATAGGCTCTCTCTTTTCCTTTGATACATTTCCTGTCTTCCTTTGTCAGTCATGGCTGCTAAATTCCTACCCAATCCCACCCCAGGTAATCTTTCTTTTCTTTGGGATGAACTCTGTGCTGTGTCCTTAATTACACCCAGAAACTCCTGCCATTGTTACTCTTATCTTCCCCACTAGGCTTTCCTTCCAGTCAATTTTTGTCAGTTCCTCTCTCCTGCCCCTCTAATTACCTTTATTTAATGGTAGCACCATTACATCCGATTTTGCCTTCTCTCTTTCCAGATGCAGACTAAACTCTACCATATAATGATTGCTAGCTTCGAAGTGTTCCTTTACTTTAAAATCTTTTATAAAGTCTGGCTCATTACGTAGCACTAAGTCCAGAAGAGCCTGCTCCCTTGTGGGCTCCATCACAATCTGTTCCATCTTGTAGGCATTCCATGAATTCCATTTCTCTGGATCCACTGGCAACATTATTCACTTAGTCCATCTGAATATTGAAGTCCTCCATGATCACCGTGACCTTGCCTTTCTGACATCCTCTATCTATTTCCCGGTACATCTTGCACCCCTGGTCCTGACCACTATTAGGAGGTCTGTACGTTAACTCCCATTATGGTTTTTTTTTGCCTTTGTGGTTCCTCAATGCCATCCACAGTCTCCACATCATCTGACCCTATGTCATTCAGTGCCATAGATTCAATTCCATTCTTAACTAACAAGGCAAGTTGTCCGCCCACCTCCCTGTCTTTTCGATAAGTCGTAAATCCTTGGATGTTTAACTGTCAGTCTTGAACCCCCCGCAACCACGTCTGTGAAGCCTACCACATCATAATCATTCACAACTATTTGTGCTGTTAATTCATCTACTTTGTTACGAATACGACAAACGTTCAGGTAAAGCACCTTAATGCTAATTTTCTTATCCTCACGATACCCAATATCTCCAGTAATATATCCTAAGTTATCCTTCCTTTTTGCTTCATTCCTAGTCTGCCTTGAACTTAAACCCTGCACACATGCTAACCTGCTGCTTATCTTTCTATTTGACTCCATACTCCCTGTCGTTTTCCCTTTCTCTTCCCCCTCGACTTACAAGTTTAAAGTCCTAGTGACCACCCTATTTATCCCTTTCGCTAAAACATTGTCCTTTGGGTGGTAGATTTCAATGCTCAGCACCAAGATTGGCTCAGACAGCAGCACTACTAATTGAGCTGATCAGGTCCTAAAGGACATTGTTGCCAGACTGGGTCTGTGGCAGGTGGTGAGGGAACTAACATGAGGGGAAAAACATACTTCACCTCATCCTTACCAATTTTCCAGCTGTACATATACCTAGTCATGATAGTATTAGTAAGAGTTACCATCGCACTGTCCTTATAGAGACAAACTCCTGCCTTATTATTGATAACACCCCACATTATGTTGTGTGGCAATATCACCGTGCTAAGTAGGACAGATCTAGCAATTCAACACTGGGTATCCATGAAGTGCTTTGGGTCAACAGGAGAAGAATTGTGACACACAAATGCCAGGCAATCTAACACTATTGAAATTCAATAGTGTGACCATCACTGATTCCACCACTATCAACATCATGGGGTTGTCTTTGACCAGAAATTCAACTAGACTTGCCATATAAATGAGGTAAAAAACAATGACTGCAGATGCTAGAAACCAGACTCTGGATTAGTGGTGCTGGAAGGGCACAGCAGTTCAGGCAGCATCCAAGTAGCTTCGAAATTGACGTTTCTGGCAAAAGCCCTTCATCAGGAATAAAGGCAGTGAGCCTGAAGCATGGAGAGATAAGCTAGAAGAGGGTGGGGGTGGGGAGAAAGTAGCATAGAGTACAATGGGTGAGTGGGGGAGGGGATGAAGGTGATAGGTCAAGGAGGAGAGGGTGGAGTGGATAGGTGGGAACCAACAGGAGGCGACAGAGGCTATGAAACGCTGCCGTGAATAACACTTCCTGACTCCCCAACGTTTGTCCCCCATCGACAAGGCACAAGTCAGGAGTGTGATGGAATACTCCCTACTTGCCTGGATGGGTGTAGCTCCAACAACACGCAAGAAGCTTGACACCATCCCAAACAAAGCAGCAAATTACTGGAGTGTTGGTGCATGTGAAAGTATTTCCTGATACATAGATAATGGAAAAATATGGAGAAAATAAAGCAAAACATCTGGAGATTGTATACTTTTTGCATCAAGATAGAGACAGAAGAAACCAAGTTTGACAATGACACTTGTAGTTTTTCAGAAGAACAGTTGCTGTAGTCAATTAAAAACTGCATTTGCTCACATACCTGCTTAAGAGTTTTTATACTTTCGTGAATGGGCCGTGGTAATCCAACAATGGTATCCGTGTCACTGTAAAGAAAAGTATGTTTCAAAATACAATTACAACTGCAACCTTCTCCAAGATCGTTTTGAGTCCACAACAATTTTGATCATATTCACAGACTACATTCTGTCTCCAAGAAGTTAAATACTGGTTTCATACAAATGCAACTGCTGTGTTTTTCAAGATTTCACAATGGGAACAAAAACAGTTTTGCAAGATATTTCTATCCGTTTATTGCATCCAAGTTTGATTTTCAATTGTTGACCAAATTCCTAATTTGCTGGCTTCTCAGTGACTCCTGAGACTGAGAATTTAGAGAAATGGTAGATGGAGTTCAATCCGGGCAAATACGAGGTGATGCATTTTGGAAGATCCAATTCAAGAGTGAATTTTACAGTAAATGGAAAAGTCCTGGGGAAAATTGAGGTACAGAGAGATCTGGGTGCTCAGGTCCATTGTTCCCTGAAGGTGACAACGCAGGTCAGTAAAAGTAGTCAAGAAAGCATATGGCATGCTTTGCTTTTTTGGACAGGGTATTAGTACAAGAGTTGGCAGGTCATGTTACAATTTTATAGGATTTGGTTTGGCCGCATTTGGAATATTACATATAGTTCTGGTTGCCACATTACCAAAAGGATGTTGATGCTTTGGAAAGGATGAAGAGGAGCAAAGGGATACAGATCTTTAGAAAATAGGCAGGAGGTTGAGATAGAGGAACTGGATTAGCGCAGGCTTGGAGGGCTGAAGGGCCCGTTCCTGTGTTGTAATTGTCTTTGTTCTTTGTTCTAAATTGGGGCAAGAACAATTCTGATGATCTTAGACAGGAACCTTCAAAAATTGATTGGGGGGAGGCTGTTTGCAGGCAAACGGATGCCTGGCAAATGGGACGCTTTCAAAACTGAGTTAATGAGGATCCAGGGCCAGCATTTTCATGTAAGACTAAAAGGGTAAAACTAGCAGGAGTAGGGAACTCTAGATGTCACGTGTTACTGAGGTACTGGTCAAGAAAAAACAAGCATAGGATATATATAGGCAGCTGGGGTTTAGTGAATTCCTTGAGTAGAGGGTGTCAGAATATAGAAGGGATATTATTCAACTAGAAAGAGAACAAAAAAAGATTTACTGCGATGCTATCTGGACTGGAAGGTTTGAGTTATAAAGAGGGGCTGAATAGTCTGGAACCTTTCTTCCCTGGAGCCGAGGAGACTAAGAAATTACTTTATAGAGGTATATAAAATCACGAGGGGCATTAAGGTAGGTAGCCAACAGCTTTTCTCCATCGTTGGGGAGTCTAAAACTAGAGGGCATAGGTTAAAGGAGAGGGGAGAGATACAAAAGGGTGCAATTTTTTCACACTGAGGGTGGTGAGTGCCTGGAACAGACTGCCAGAAGTAGAGATGAGTACAATTTTGTCACTGAAGAAACATTTGGACACATGTATGGATGAGATAGGTATCGAGGGATATGGACCAAACATTTAATCATGAAAACTGGGCAACATAGATAAGTTGGGCAGAAGGGCCTGTTTCCATGCTGTAAACCTCTATGACTTTATGACCGTAAATGCAGGACAGAAGCTAAAACTGAAATAAGCAAGGCGAAGAGAAAGTATGAGGAAACGATGGCAGGCTGCACTAAAACAAACACTAACATGCTCTTCAGACATATTAACAGTAAAGGATTAATGAAGGAAAGAGTGGGCTCCATAAGAAACAAGCAGGGTAAGCTGCTTACTGAAGCAAAGGGGCATGGCAAAGGTACTAAATGAGTACTTTGTTTCTGTCTTTATCAAATTAGAAAATTATGACAATGGCCTAGATAAAAACATAGGTTTTCAGTGGTATAGTGAACAATAAAGAAGAGGTGCTAAAAATGCTGGCAGCAGTTCAGGTAAAGAAGATATTTGGCTCGGATGGGATGTATTCCCGATACTGAGACAACTAAGAAGCAAACTGTGCAGCCAGGCACCCTCATACACAGGACTAGTCCCACAGTGACTGAAGAATTGCGAACATGACACTGTTGTTCAAAAAAAGGGCAAAGGAATAAGGAAACTACAGACTTGTCAGCTTGACATTAATAGTGGGAAAACTGATGGAGACCATAATATGGGATAAGGTAAATATACCCTTAGAGAAAAATAAGTTAATACTGGACAGGCTCCATGGTTTTGTAAAAAGCAGGTCCTGCCAGACTAATTTGACTATGCTCTTTGACAAAGTGAGACAGACAGTGGATCAGGACAATACTGTGGATGCAGTATATTAGGGCTTCCTGAAAGCATTTGATAGTGCGCCATATGGCAGATGGTTAGCAAGCTGGACCTGTTTGGGAAAGTTGGATAAACCATAGGATACAGAGTATAGGTATGGATGGGCATTTCTCAGATTGGAGAAGAGTTGAAAACAGCATTCCCCAGGAATCGGTGGTGGGACGCTTGCTTTTTCTGATCTTACAAACATTTTGGAGATGGCTGTTGACGGCAAAATCTCTAAATTTGCAGACTATACTAAAATAGGGAGAACACTGAATTGCGAGGATAATGCGGAGGTGATTTCAGAGGGTCACTGGCATGTTGGTCAAATGGACAAACACCTGACAGATGAATATCAATGAACAGAAATGTGAGACAATGTATTTCAGTAGGAGAAGCACAGAGAAATAACATAAGCTCAATGGTACAACTATGAGGGGAGTATTGAAATAGGGGGATACCATGGTACAATGAAATATTTTGCTTAAGGGGGTCAGGCAAGTTGAAATAGTTGCTACAGCTTATGGGATCCTTGGGTTTATAAATAGAAGCATAGAGTATAAAAGCAAGGAAATTATGTTGTACCTTCACAAATCATTGGCCACACCCCATTTGAAGTAGTGTTCAGTTCTGGGCACCTTATTTAAGAAGGATGTTAAAGCATTGGTGAGAGTGCAAAGGAGATTGACTAGAATGATACCAGGAATGAGGGATTTTTGTTTCAAGGAAAGAATAGAGAAACTGGGCTTCTTTACTCAGAGTTGTTACGATATGGAATATGCTGCTTGAGAGTGGAGGAGGCAGAATCCATAGGAATTCCAAAATGCACCTGAATATATATTTGAAAGTGATTAATTTAGAGGCTCATGGAAATAGGGCTTGGTTCTGGATTACCGGTCCAGTTCACTTTGCGACGAAACTATCACCATGAAGTGGGGCAGGGGAGAGAGAGAGAGAGAGAGAGAGAAAGAAGGGGTGGAGCGAGATAGGGGTGGGGGAAAGGATGGAGCAGGGGAAAGAGGGGGGATGGATGGAGTGGGTGGGAGGGGGTTGAGGGATGGAGCAGGAAGGAGGAGGAATCGAGTGGATGGGAGTGGTGGTGACAGCTAGAGCAAGACAAGAGAGTGGGGGGGGGAGAAGGGATGGAGCTACAGAGAGAGAGAGACAGAGAGAGAAAAAAAAAAAGAGATGGAGTAAACACAAAACACTGAAAGAATGCATGCGAGTGAGCGAGCGAGGATGAGAACCTGTGAGCAAGAGAGCAAGGTGGTGGACGAAAGAAAGCACATGCTAGCAAAAGAGCACAACCTACACAAAATATTAGTGGGATAGAATTAGACAGTACCAGTGAAGGAGAGAATGGGCAAATGAGAAGAGTGAGGAGGAGGGGAGGCAAGAAAAATTGCAAGAGAGAGTATGTGAGAACTAGACAGCTCACAGCCAACTGAGGGAGAGAGAGTGCAGTGAGATGGCGCACTGAGGGGGCTAGTGAAAGCTGGTGAGCAAGTGAGAGCAAGCGAACGAAAGCAGGTGTGAGAGCTCAAGATAGGGAGAGAGAGACTGGGCAACGAGAGTGGATGAGCTAGAAAGAGAAAACAGCCTAGCGATTATCGTTGAGTAAGACAGTAGGTGAAGGAGAGAGCGGGAGAATGAGTAAACAAGAGGAAGTGGGCTAGAGAGCATGGGAATGCAAGGGGACTTTTGTACAATAGTCAAGACACCTTGCTAGAGATGTATTTGTAGAGAGACGTGATGTGAATTGTAGACAGCTTCAGTGAGACCGCACATGGAAAACTGTGCAGCTTGGTCTCCACTGGGGCAGCATGGTGGCTCAGTGGTTAGCACTGCTGCCTCACAGCACCAGGGTCCCAGGTTTGATTCTGGCCTCGGGCACCTGTCTGTGTGGAGTTTGTACATTTTTCCCGTGTCTGCGTGGGTTTCCTCCAGGTGCTCCGGCTTCCTCCCACAGTCCAAAGACGTGCAGGTCATGTGAATTGGTCATGCTAAACTGCCCTAATGTGAGAGGTGCATTAGTCAGAGGGTCTGGGTAGGTTACTCTTCGGAGGGTCAGTGTGGATTTGTTGGGCCGAAGGGCCTGTTTCCACACTGTAGGAAATCTAATCTAATTAAAGGAAGAATATACTGGCCAGAGGCAATGCAATGGAGATTCATGAAACTAAACCCTGAGATCACAGTATTGTCTTTTGTGGACAGATTGAGGAGGCTTGACCAGTATATTCTAGAATTTTAAAGAATGTCCTTGAAACATACAACATTCTTGGCTTGACAAAGTGGCTATAGCTGGAGTGTTTCCACTGGTTTTAGAAACAGGGTGCATGGCCACAGAATGATGGCTTGGCCATTGAAAGAGGAGATCTTCCACTCAAAATATGGTGATCCTGAGAGGACTGTGAAAGCTCATTTATTGAGAAGGTTCAACACAGAAATCAACAGACTCCTGGATTCTTTGGCATCAAAAGATACAGAGATAGCATAGGTAAATGATCAACTACGATCGAAGATAGTGTCTGCTGACACTCAAACTGCGGGGCAACTGCATATGGGTATTCACTCAAACACGCATGTACATGATTCCATCGCCTCAATGTCACTGTGTCATGCGCAAATTCTATACTACGCACACGCACAGAACAGGCATGACATTGAAATAGGGATCAGACCAGGAGGGGGCTAGATAGAACAGACAGGTTTGGAGGGAAGGAGGGAGAACAAACAAGGGTCGATGGTTATAACAAAGAGGGCTCAGGAGCAGGAAGGAGCTCCTGAGAGATCATCTTTCCTCTCACTTCCTTCTCCTTTGTTACCCCTTCTCGGTTCCTTCACCCACCCAAAAGCCCTCGTTCTCTCCTTGGGTCTTTGAAATTTCTTTTGCCCCACCAAACAGGCCTTGATCTCTCTCCTCCTGAAAACCATATGTATTCTTATGGGCAATTTAAAGCAGCTGGTGTCACCAAATGCAGCCATGATCTAATTGACTGGTAGAGCAGCCTCAAGGGCCTATTCCTGTTTCCATGGTTTTTTGCATTACATCTTCCAAAGTCCATCTCTTCATACTTCTCATTTAAACTCCAATTGCCATACTTCTGTCCATTTCATTCTCTGCTGTACACTGTACACAACCATATCTACATGACACAGTGACATTGAGGCGACGGAATCATGTACATGCGTGTTTGAGTGAATGCCCATATGCAGTTCTGCATCACCATACGTTAAGTTCTCCATCACCTTCAGCCTTTGTAATGCTTCTCCTCACACCCGAGTCATAAAATCATGGAAGTGTTAAGATGCAGTAGACTGCCATTCAACCTCGTTTGCTCCATGACTCAGCGCCATTTTCCTGCCTTTCCTCCATAATCATGTTTCTTGTTTCTTTTAAATAATCAACTGATGTCCTTGAATGCCTCGACTACTTTTCCAGACAATGCATTCCAGACTCTAACAACTAACTGTGGAATAAGTTCTCCACCAGCACATTTGTTCATTTTACAAACTACTTAAAACGTAGTCCGTTTCCAACCTCCTACAACAGGAATCAGTTTCTACCAACCAATCCTAACCAAATCCCCCTCACATTTTTGGGGCTTCTATCATATCTCCTCTTAGTCTTTTCTTCATGGTAATGCGGCTTTATTTTGTCTGGGTTTGTTTGACACAGAGATTGAGCAAGAGGTGTCAAGCTATCTAGTGAAGAGCACTTGAGCAAACAGTTTGGAAGGCCTAGGGTTTTTTTTTATTAAACAGCCTGAATGGGTGTGGCCCGCTCTCTTAGATCAAGATTTCTGGATTTTAGGTTTCAACGCTTCTGAAAACTCAATTGGGGTCTCAACAGAATTGAAAACTTTAGTAAACGTCTCCTGGCTGCTATTCTCTCTAAAGTTTTTCGATGAGTTTTCCTCCTGCATGTAAGAGACTGTCTGAATTTTCCTTATTGCCAAGGGGTGTGTGTATGAGTTGTTACTTTGCTAGAACAGCTAATTAGTGACAGTTACTGCATCTATTGCCCTGAAGTTTTTCAATAGTGTTATTATTTTAAGTTCTTCTTGCTTTGGTTATATTTTAACTACAGTGTTTAAAAAATTCTGTTTTTGCATAACATCAATTAAATTTTACCAGTCACATAGTCTCTGGATATAGGTACTTTACATTTGCCTTGGTTGGCACAGTGGCTCAGTGGTTAGCACTGCTGCGTCAGTGCCAGGGACTCGGGTTCGATTCCAGCCTCAAGCGACTGTCTGTGTGGAGTTTGCACGTTCTCCCCGTGTCTGCGTGGGTTTCCTCCCACAATCCCAAAGGTGTGCAGGTTTTGTGAATTGGCCATGCTAAATTGCCAAGTCAGGGGTAAATATAGGGTAGGGGAATTGGTCTGGGTGGGTTACACTTCGGAGGGTCGGTGTGGACTTGTTGTGCCAAAGGGCCTGTTTCCATACTGTAGGGAATCTAATATGATAAGAATTTTTTTAGGATCAAGCCTACCTTCTTAAGATATTTTGAGAGGTGTCTGGTTTGGTCCATAAAGCAAACAGTCTTAAATTCTCCAAAATAACCACATAACAGAAATTTCTATCCCTGGAATCAAGTTATTACATACTCAACAAAATCTAATAAATTTCTGTTATAATGATGATGGGAGGAATGAGCTGAGAATCATACCCCACTACTTCACCAGTCGCATCATTAATATAAATGTGTTATTTCAGTTACAAAAATGGCTAGCTGCATCTTGTTAGTATTACAATTAAAAATAAGGGTCCTCCAGCTTCCTCTAATGAACTAAAATGATCTGTTTGTTATGAACAAAATTTTAGGAGTACATCACATAGCATCTGAAATGTCTTCTTTAGTGACTCTTGGGTCTGTAAAACAGAATTCGAAGTCCAGAAGGAAATGCTAGTAAATTAACAATAAAGGAGCCTCTATTTCTCTCAGATCTAGGTGTTTTTTTCTCAGTAATTAAGGCAACAAACAATATCTTCCTGTTTCCTTGGAAGATTTGCTTCACTGTTTATTTCAAAATTAGTTGAGTTCCAATAAAAAAAACTAAGCTGACCACAGCATATTTGAAACGACTGGCTTCATTTCCAAATCATTTAGGAAAACCCATTTCAATTCAGTGAATACCTAAATAGTTAAAACAAAACTTATGGTTTTATAAGCAATTGTCCTTAAATATAAATATGTATTCCCAATATTTGTCAAACATAACCGCATTTAAAAAAAAAGTTGACATTGATCGTACAATGAATTTCCAATGATTTTAAGATTCCCTTAAAAATGGATTCTAGCATTTTCCTGATGAGCTGTATCTGTGAAGATGGCTAATGTCTCTGCCAAATTCTTATTCTCCTGTCACAGTCCCTAAGGAACAGACATTCTTATTAAAAAGTTAATTGACCCAAAACATTTTTCTCAGAGATAGTGAAAGATGTATAAATTACATCCAGGACTTTTGTTTTTGTTTTACACTGCCAACAATAAATAGCATTTTGCTTTTGGGTTAAATATTGGACAGCTGGCAAATTGCATCAGACATTATTTGTTCAGAAATAAATACAGAAAATGCTGGGGAAATAGACTCAACAGATTAGGCAGCATCTGTGTAGAAAGGGAAACGACTTAGTATCTCAGGTCTGTGATCTTCCATCCCTCTTTGTAACGTTTGTGCTGATGATGTAACCACCACAAAAAATGTATTTCTGGAATGTGATGTACATGGATTTCAGTAAAGCATTTGATAAGGTTCTCCACAGTAGGCTATTGTAGAAAATGTGGAGGCATGGGATTGAGGGTGATTTAGCAGATTGGATCAGAAATTGGCTAGCTGAAACCCAGAAGGTGGTGGTTGATGAGAAATCTTCATCCTGGAGTTGTTACTAGTGGTGTATTAGTGGTTATTACTGGGGCCACTGTTTGTCATTTTTATAAATGACCTGGATGAGGGCTTTTATTGGTAGAGGGAGCCATGAGGTCATGTTGCAGCTGTACAAAAATCTGGTGCTGCCGCACTTGCAGTACTGCGTATAGTTCTGGTCGCTATACTATAGGAAGGATGTGGAAGCACTGGAAAGGGTGCAGAGGAGATTTACCAGAATGGTCCCTGGTATGGAGGGAAGGTCTTCCAAGGAAAAGCTGAGGGACTTGGGGCTGTTTTCGTTAGATAGAAGGTTGAGAGGTGACTTAATAGAGACATACAAGATGATCAGCAGTGAGAGTCTATTTCCTCAGATGGTGATGGATAGCATGAAGAAACAGTTTTAAACTGAGGAATGATAGGCATCGGACAGATGTCAGAGGTAGGTTCTTTCCTCAGAGTAGTAAGCGCGTGGAACGCCCTGCAACAGTGGTAGACTTGCCAACTTTAAGGACATTTAAATGGTAATTGGATAATCATATGGATGATACTTAGATTACTTACAGTGTGGAAACAGGCCCTTCGGCCCAACAAGTCCACACCAACCCGCCGAAGCGTATTCCACCCAAACCCATACTCCTACATTTACCCCTTCACCTAACATTACGGGCAATTTAGCATGGCCAATTCACCTAACCTGCACATTTTTGGATTGTGGGAGGAAACCGGAGCACCCGGAGGAAACCCACGCAGACATGGGGAGAATGTGCAAACTCCACACAGAGTCACCTGAGACGGGAATTGAACCCGGGTCTCTGGCGCTGTGAGGCAGCAGTGCTAACCACTGTGCCACCGTACTGCCCATAATGGAGTAGTGTAGGGTGCAACATCAAGGGCTGAAGGGCCTGTACTATGCTGTAACATTCTATGTCCTATATCTTTTCTCTCTTGCTTCAACAGAGGATTCCTCCATCAGCATGATGGCCAGGACTCTTGATTTGTCTGCCACATAGTCTGTATTTCTGCTCTCACCCCTTCCCCTCCCACTTAGAACCACAATCTGTTTCCTCTTGTACCCCACCAGCTTCCATAATCAACTTCGAATTTTCCATCATTTCTACTACTTCCAATGTAATGTCACCAAAGATAACTTGCCATCCCCTTTCAGCATTCCGAAGGGTGTGTTTCCTCCATGATACTGTGGGCCACTTCTTCATCAGCTCTAACACTCCATTCCCTTCATGTGGCACCTTTCCAGGCAAACATCTGCCTTTTTACCTCCTCACCATCTCATGCCTCAAATACTCACTTCACATCAAATAGTGATTTTAAGTGGAATTCACTCAATCTAGTCTACTGAATTCACTACACACAAAACGGCCTCCTCTGCAAAAGAGGCAAAAATGCAGATTGCGTGACCAATGCTGACCTTCTGTGATCTGTATTAAGATCAGAGTTCTTACTGAGCAAATCTGATCTCAAACTGCAATCTGCCTTGATAGATTTTTTGTTTTACTGGAGACACAATTATGCAACGCTACAAATTTGGTTTTACTGATGGAATGTTACTGTACAAAAGAAATGATGATAAAATATATCAAAGCAAACCAAACTACTTACATATAACAAAGTTTAAAAGATCCCAGTAAAACTACAATCACAATCCCAATAACATCTCATTCTCGTACTCAAACACCAGAGAGAAATCCCTTCTCCATCCCTTTTAGGGTTTAACTTAGTGATGGCTTCAGTTCCTGGCTCAGAGATTTTGATAGCTTCTTCCTTAATTTGTTGTGCACCTGAGCTCAGACTTCTCTCTGCTTCACATAATTACTTCATTGTTTTAAACAAACACTTTTGGTCTGTACACAGTTAAAAATCACACAACACCAGGTTATAGTCCAACAGGTTTGACTGGAGGCACCAGCTTTCAGAGTGCCGCTCCTTCATCAGGTGGTTGTAGAGGACACAACTGTAAGACAGAATTTATTGCAAAAGTTTACAGTGTGATGTAACTGAAATTATACATTGAAAAATACCTTGATTGTTTGTTGAGTCTTTCATCTGTTTGAATACCATGATAGTTTCACTTCTTTCATATGGTGTCTTACAATTGTGTCCTCCACAACTACCTGATGAAGGAGCAGCGCTCTGAAAGCTAGTGTTTCCAATTAAACCTGTTGGACTATAACCTGGTGTTGTGTGATTTGTAACTTTGTACATGCCAGTCCAACACCAGCATCTCCAAATCATGACTTTTGGTCTGGAACTTTTAAACTTAACTGAAGTAAGCTCTTTCTTAACAGCACTAAAATGATCTTCCTTTCTCATGAGCAATGGTTTTCCAGATGCAGTTTAAGCCAAGACTTCTGAAAACAGCCAAAACTGCAAGTACAAAATTATTTTTTTCCAAGCTATGGATGTTTTCCCAAATCAAAAGAACAATTGCAGAATCTTCTGAAAGTCCTGTTTACTTTGTTCACTCAGACATACTCCCAATGTAAGAAGTCCCATTACACTCCAGAAGATCTCCCTATAATAGTTTTTTTAAAAATCATCATTACAGAAATGCTGCTAGTTAATAATTAAACCTCTTAAGATATGGAGGAAACACATATGCCATTATTTACAAAATTCAAAGATTTAAAATAAATGTTATAATAAATATAAATCACACCCAACATTACATCTGTCCTATGACCTGTCACCTTGGTTCTTGGCTTACTGCACTGCACTGCACCAGTATGGACAGTGAAAAATGGAAAGTTATTGTTAACGATGTAGTTCATATAGAACACAGCTAGAAATGAGAGATTTCGGGACTTGTGCCTAATACTGCAGTGTGATCACAGCAATTTAGTTCCATTAACTGTCAGGTGAAAATAATTTCTTATCCAATAAAAAATTACACACTGAAAATCAAAGAAATGACTAGCAATGGGCCAACAAATTGGATACTCACTTGCCTAAAGTATAACCGATGAACTTACTCCTGCTGGATTCCAAAAACGTTTCAATGTCTTTTTCTCTGTGGAGGAAAAAACTCATCATAATCATGAGGGCAAGAAAACACCAAAAAATTCAAGTGACTCAGGTTTCCATTTGAAACATCAGTAAAACGGTCATTGTTTCCATTTTGGTAAGGAACTACAATTATATCATTATCATTTGGTCAACGTATTCCAGTGACCCCTGTAAACTGCATGAACAAATCAATTCAGTCCACATGATATCAAGAAACTATTTTCGTAGAATTTCATTGCTATGGGCTCAGGGATACTGATTAAGTCTTGTAATCAAAACTACCAGTGCTCTGAGATAACTTGTTCCAATACAATTATAAAACTGGCATCCATTGAACGATATGCGACATTACTTTGGTATGTACGATCCACAAAAAGGAAAAATCTAATATGGCCAAACACCACCCCATCAGTATACTTACGGTCAACAGCAAAACAATGGAAATATCACGATTAATGCTATCAAGTGGAATTTATTGAACAATAATGGATCCATTGATATTAAGTTTGGATTCCACCTGAACTGTTGAACTCATAACACGATCGAGATGTGGACAAAAGGGCTGAATTCCAAAGGTGAGGTGAGAGTGACTGCCCTTGATATCAAGGCTGCATTTTAACAATGTGGTATCATGGAGCTCCAGCAAAACTGTAGTCAACGGGGATCAGGGAAGAAAACCCTTCACTAGTTGTAGTAATGCCTAGCACACAGGAAGATGGCTGTGGTTGTTGAAGGTCAATCATTTCAGACATAGGATATAACTGTCAGAATTCTCCAGGGTGGTGTTCTAGGCCCAACCACGCTCAGCTGCTTCAGCAAGGACCTCGATTTCATCATAAGGTCAAGAGGGGGGTGTTCGCTGATGACTGCACCGTTCATGATACTGAAGCAGTGCATGTCCAAATGCAGCAAAATCTGGGCAACATTCAGGATTGGAATGTTTAGTAACAAGTCACATTTGATGACTCCAAAAAATGAATCCAACCATCATCTCTTGACATTCAATGGCATTACTAAACTTGAGTCCTCCACCCTAGAAGTTAGCATTAACCAGACAGTGAACTGGATCAACCACATAGAACATAAAACATATCAGCGCAGTACAGGCCCATCGTCCCTCAATATTGTGCTGACCTGTGAAATCAATTTGAAGCCCATCTAACATACACTATTCCATTCTCATCCATATGCCTATTCAATGACCATGTAAATGCCCTTGAAGTAGGCTAGTCTACTACCGTTGCAGGCAGTGCATTCAACACACCTACCACTGAGTAATAAAGAAACTACCTCTGACATCTGTCCTATATTTATCACCCCTCAATTTAAAGCTATGGCCCATCGTGCTGGCCATCGCCTTCTGAGGAAAAAGGTTCTCATTGTCCAACCTATCTACTCCACCTGATTATCTTGCATGCCTCAAGACATCTTTAACCTCCTCCTCTCTAACAAAAACAGTCTCAAGTCCCCCAACCTTTCCTCATAAAGACCTTCCCTCCATACCAGGCAACATCCTAGTAAATCTCCCCTGAACTCTTTCCATAGCTTTCACATCCTTCCTATAATGCGGTGACCAGAACTGTATGCAATACTCCAAATGTGGCCACACCAGAGTTTTGTACAGTTGCAGCATGATCTCATGACTCTGAAACTCAATCCCTCTACCAATAAATGCCCATATTACACAGGAGGAAGTGCTGGATGTCTTGAAACGCCTAAAGGTGGATAAATGCCCAGGACCGGATCAGGTGTACCCTTGAACTCTGTGGGAAGCTGAAGAAGTGATTGCTGGGCGTCTAGCTGAGATATTTGTATCATTGATAGACACAGGTGAGGTGCCAGAAGACTGGAGGTTGGCTAACGTGGTGCCATTGTTTAAGTAGATTGGTAAGGTCAAGTCAGGGAATTATAGACCAGTAAGCCTGACCTCGGTGGTGGGCAAGTTGTTGGAAGGAATCCTGAGGGACAGGATGTACATGTACTTGGAAAGGCAAGGATTGATTAGGGATAGTCAACATGGCTTTGTGCGTGGAAGATTATGTCTCACAAACTTGATTGAGTTTTTTTGAGAAGTAACAAAGAGGATTGATGAGGGCAGAGCAGTAGATGTGATCTTTATGGACTTCAGTGAGGCGCTCGACAAGGTTCCCCATGGGAGACTGATTAGCAAGGTTAGATCTCACGGAATACAGGGAGAACTAGCTATTTGGATACAGAACTGGCTCAAAGGTAGAAAACAGAGGGTGGTGATGGAGGGTTGTTTTTCAGACTGGAGGCCTGTGACCAGTGGAGTGCCACAAAGATTGGTGCTGAGTCCTCTACTTTTAGCCATTTACAGAACGGATTTGGATGCCAGCATAAAAGATAGAGTTAGTAAGTTTGCAGATGACACCAAAATTGGAGGTGTAGTGGACAGCGAAGAGGGTTACCTCAGATTACAACAGGATCTGGACCAGATGGGCCAATGGGCTGAGAAGTGGCAGATGGAGTTTAATTCAGATAAATGCGAGGTGCTGCATTTTGGGAAAGCAAATCAGAGCAGGCCTTATACACTTAATGGTAAGGTCCTAGGGAGTGTTGCTGAACAAAGGGACCTTGGAGTGCAGGTTCATAGCTCCTTGAAATTGGAGACACAGGTAGATAGGATAGTGAAGGCGGCGCTTGGTATGCTTTCCTTTATTGGTCAGAGTATAGAGTACAGGAGTTGGGGGGGACATGTTGCAGCTGTACAGGACATTGGTTAGCCACTGTTGGAATATTGTGTTCAATTCTGGTCTCCTTCCTATCGGAAAGATGTTGTGAAACTTGAAAGGGTTTAGAAAAGATTTACAACAATGTTGCAAGGGTTGGAGGATTGGAGCTATATGGAAAGGCTGATCAGGCTGGGGCTGTTTTCTCACAAGCGTCTGAGGCTGAGGGGTGACCTTCTAAAGATTTACAAAATTATGAGGGGCATGGATAGGGTAAATAGGCAAAGTCTTTTCCCTGGGGTCGGGGAGTCCAGAACTCGAGGGCATAGGTTTAGGGGGAAAGGGAAAAGATATAAAAGAAACCTACGGGGCAACTTTTCACACAGAGGGTGGTACATGTATGGAATGAGCTGCCAGAGGAAGTGGTGGAGGCTAGTACAATTGCAACATTTAAGAGGCAGTTGGATGGGTATATGAATAGGAAGGGTTTGGAGGGATATGGGCCGGGTGCTGGCAGGTGGACTGGGTTGGGATACCTGGTCGGCATGGACGGGTTGGACTGAAGGGTTTGTTTCCACGCTGTACATTTCTATGACTCTATAACACACCATATGCCTTCTTAACAACCCTATCAACGTGATTGGCAACTTTCAAGGACCTATGTACCTGGCCACAAATCGCTCTGCTTATCTACATTACCAAGAGTCTTACTATTAGCCCAGTACTCTTTGTTCCTGTTACTTCTTCCAAAGTGAATCACCTCACACTTATCCGCATTAAACTCCATTTGCCACCTCTCAGCCCAGCTCTGCAGCTTATTTATGTTTCTCTATAACCTACATCCTTCATCACTATCCACAACTGTACCAACTTTAGTGTCATCTGCAAATTTACCAATCCATCCTTCTATACCCTCATCCAGGTCATTTATGAAAATGACAAACAGCAGTGGCCCCAAAACAGGTCCTTGCAGTACCCCACTAGTAACTGAACTCCAGGATGAATATTTCTCATCAACAATCACCCTCTGTCTTCTTTCAGCTAGCCAATTTCTGTTCCAAATTGCTAAATCACCCTCAATCCCATGCCTCTGTATTTTCTGCAATAGCCTACCGTGGGGGACCTTATCAAACGCCTTACTGAAACCCATATACACCACATCAACTGCTTTACCTTCATCCCTCTGTTTGGTCACCTTCTCAAAGAACTCAATAAGTTTCTGAGGCACCACCTCACCGTGTTGACTATCCCTAATCAGCTTATTTCTTCCTAGACGTTTATAAATCCTATCTCTTATAACCACTTCCAACACTTTATCCACAACCAAAGTAAGGCTCGCAAGTCTATAATTTCCAGGGTTGTTTCTACTCCCCTTCTTGAACAAGGGATCAACATTTACTATCCTGGAGTCTTCTGCACAATTCCTGTAGACAATGACAACAAAGATCAAAGTCAAAGGCTCAGCAATCTCCTCCCTGGCTTCCCAGAAAATCAGAGGATAAATCCCATCCGGCCCAGCAGACTTACCTATTTTTACACTTTCCAGAATTGCTAACACCTCCACCTTATGCACCTCATCCCATCTAGTCTTATAACCTGTATCTCAATATTCTCCTCGAACACATTGTCTTTTTCCAGTGTGAATACTGACAATAAGTATTCATTTAACACTTCTCCATCTTCTCCGACTCCATGCACAACTTCCTACTACAATGCTTGATTGGCCCTAAACTTAACCAGTCATTCTTTTATTCTTGATATACCAATAAAAAGCTTTAGGGTTTTCCTTGATCCTATCTGCCAACAACTTCTCATGTTCCCTTCTGGCTCTTCTGAGCCCTCTCTTTCGGTGTGTCTTGGCGAACTGGTAACCCTCAAGTGTCCTAACTGAGTCTTCACATCTCATCCTAACATAAGCCTTCTTCTTCCTCTTGACAAGAGATTCAACTTGCTTAGTAAACCACACTCCCACGCATGACAACTTCTCCCCTGCCTGACCAGTACATACTTATCACAGACCAGCAGCAGCTGGTCCTTGAATAAACTCCACATTTCAATTGTGCCCAGTCCTTGCAGCTTCCTTTCCCATCCTATGCATCTTAAATCTTGCCTAATTGCAACCTAATTGCATTTTCCCCAGCTATAACTCTTGCCCTGCGGTATACATAACTATCCCTTTCCATCACTAAATTCAACATAACCGAATTGTGGTCACTATCACCAAAGTACTCACCTTAAAATCTAACACTTGGCCAGGTTCATTACTCAGTACCAAATCACCCCTTGTTGGCCTGTTTACATACTGTGTCAGGAAACCCTCCTGCACACATTGGACAAAAACTGACCCATCTAAAGTACTCGAAATATAGTATTCCCAGTCAATATTAGGAAAGTTGTTATGAAGGCCCCATAACAACTACCCTGTCACTCTTGCTCCTATCAAGGATCATCTTTGCTATCTTATCCTCTACATCTCTTGAACAATTTGGAGGCCGACAGAAAACTCCCAACAGGGTAATTTCTCATTTCCTGTTTGTAATCTCAGTCCATACTACTTTAGTTGACAAGTCCTCAAACACCCTTTCTGCAACCGTGATACTGTCCTTGACTAACAGCGTCACACCCTCCCCCCCCACCCCCTTCACCATTTTCTCTGTTCTTACTGAAACATCTAAATCCCAGAACCTGCAATTCCTGTTCCTGCTCTACCCATGTCTCTGAAATGGCCGCAACATTGAAATATCAGGTACCAATCCATGCTGCAAATTCACCCACCTTATTCCAGATGCTCCTGGTGTTGAAGTAGACACACTTCATACCAACTTCTTGCTTGCTGGTGCCTTCTTGTGATCTTGAAATCTTAGTTCTAACTTCACTACTCTTAACCTCCCGTATACTCGGACTACAATTTTGGTTCCCATCCCCCTGCTGAATTAATTTAAAACCACCTGAAGAGCATTAGCAAAACTCCTCCCCAGGACGTTGGTACGTAAGTATTCTCACTGCAAGAGCAGGTCAGCAGCTGGGAACTCTGAATTAGGCAACTTGCCTCTTGACCTCATTAAAGCCAGTCTACAAAGTACAAGTCAGGAATGTTTGTTCACCACCACCCAGGACAAAGCAGCCTGCTTGACTGCCACACACCTAACACCTTCAACATTCACTCCCTCAACTGCCAATACATCCAGCAGCACTAAGTACCATCTATAGAAACACCCAACTCAACGAGGCTCTTTTGACAGCATTTCAGAAACCCATGACTTTTACTGTGGAGAAGGACAAGGACAGCAGACACATGGGAGCATTGCTCTCCATATCACACACCATTGTCACTCAAAATCTTGAAACTCTCCTCCCGAAAAGCACTGTGGGCATCCTTGTACAAAATATAACTCCTACAGTGCAGATAAAGAACATTTGGCCCAATGAGTCAGCAGTGATTCTTCAAACAGCATTATTACCAGAACTCCACATTTATCATAGCTAACCTACTCATTCCTAGACACTAGAGGGTAACTTAGTGTGGCCATCCCTACATCTTTGGACTTTGGGAGGAAACCAGAGTATCTGGCAGAAGCCCATGCGGACACGAACGGTTACCAAGGCTGAAATCAAACTCAATCCCTGGCACTGAGAGGCAACAGTCCTAACCACTGAGCTACTGTACCGCTGGTTGACATGGACTGCAACAGTTCAGCAAGGTGTGTACCAGCACCTTCTCAAGGGCAATAAGGCATGAGGAATAAATGCTCATCTAGCCAGCAACACCCACATCCTGTAACTAATCATTTTTTTGAAAAGGTGCCATACAGATTGCACATAAATTGTCCCCCTTTACAATATCACTTCTTTTGGGCCACCTAAAGAGAACCATGGAAATAACTGCAAACTGAATTAAAAGCTCACTTGCAAAAAAAAACACAGAAAAGAGAATAAAAGAAAAATTGCTGGATCCTCTGTCATCTTCACCCTTCAATGTTTTAAGCAGTTTTGTGCTGCACTGCTGTCAGGAGTAGCAATGACGACATTTCTGCCCTGGTCCTCTCCATAAAATTCATTCGATATCAATGACAGCATGATCAAGGTCGGAGTTCTCTTTCTTCACAGTTGAAAGTGTTGATAATCAGGTTGACATTTACTTATTCATTAGTAGTCTTGTCTCTCAATTCTAAATGGAATGAAAATCAAAGGCTAGCCAGTGCAGAAGTGGAAAATCCTTGCCTTGGTGTGCAATTTCACCAACTGAGCATGCATTGTACAAATGTAAAGGGCAGTACAAGAAAGTGTTTCCAGAAAGCAGAGGAGTGGTGACAACTCCTAATTTATGTCTACCAATGGCACTAGTGTTTGTATTGGAATATATATTGTCAAGAAACCAAAGTAAAGAATACACATCTAATCTAGTTAATCTCACTGAATAGACAATGAGGAGAAACTGTTTACCTCACTTTTGGGGCCCAAGGCAGTCCCTTTGGGAGTGATAATCGTTCAACAGTAGCATGTGGGAGCGCTGGTGGCAAAACCTCTTCCCTTTCTAAAGAAAATGTTTCAGCCTCAATTGAGTTATCATTATCATCATTCTCATCATCATCCTCACGAGGATCATCTGTTTTGTATGGGTCTTTCTCATTATAAGCATCCAAATTATCCTGCTTCATCAGTGCCTGCATTGGAAATAAGAACAAAATGATTTAATGGATAGAAAACTGTCAGGGTACAAAAACTATTTAACACTTAAAGTGATCAAGTTGTATTCCAAGTAATTTCTTCATCTAATTTACGAGAAGGACGTTGAACCCTCAAGACTATTCTACAATTCAATAGGATAATGGTTGATCTGACATTCCTTATGTCCACTTCCCTGCCCTCTTCCTGTAACTCTTGATTCCCCATCTGATCAAGAAACAGAGATAGGAGGAGTAGGCATTCAACCCTTCAAGCCTACTCAGCCAGCGAATATGAACATGGCTGACTGTTGAGCTCAATACACTAATCTGCCCTCCCTATATCCCTTGATCCACAAGAACTATGTCTATCTCTTCTTGAAGTACATGTTTTAGCCTCACTTTTTGAAGCTCAGCACTCTCTGGGTGAAGAAATTGCTCTTCATCTCAGTCCTAAAAAGTTTACTCCTTACCCTTAAACTACGACACCTAGTTCAGGACTCCCCCCACAATTGTGAATATCCTTCCTGCATCTAATCTGTTTAGTCCTGTTAAAGTTACAGAGGTTTCTACGAAAGTCTCCCTCACTTCTCTAAACTTTCAGTGAATACAATCCTAACAAAGTCAATCCTTTCTCATATGTCAGTCTTGCCACACAAGGAATCAACTTGGTAAACCTTCGTGCACCCCTTTGTAGCAAGAAAATCTATCGTCAATAAAGGATAGCTGTCTATCTATCTCAGCCTTAAATACAGGCAAGAACTCTGCTCCCACAGTTCTTTGGTCTTTTGGCAGCTTTTGATGGGCTCCGGCCTGGTCTGTTGGTGGCTCGTGGGTGGGCCTGGGCCTGGTCGCTTGGTGGTATGCCAGCTGGTGTCTCAATGGCTCATGGTGGTGTTTTGGCTAGGCTAGCTTTTTAACACTCATTTCTCTACTTTGTATCTAAATCGTTTTTGTACCTAGGTACCTACGATAGCACTATGCGTGGTGACATTATACACTTACCACTGTTTTTCTGTACTTCTGTACTTGAGTACATGTGACAATAAAATCTAAAATCTAAATCTAAGTTCCCACTTCGTTGGACGAGGGGGCCGGGTCGGCGTTGGACGGGGTGGGAGTGGTGGCCAGGCCGGGGCGGGGATGGTGGCCGGTGTTGGACGGGCCGGGGCGGAGGTGGTGGCCGGTATTGGACGGGACGGTGTGGGGTCGGAGGGCGGGGTCGGTGTTGGATGGGGCGGGGGAGGGGGCAGGGTTGGAAGCAGCAGGGGTGGTGTTGGATGAGGGGTTGGGGTTGGTGTTGGACGGGTGGGGGGCGGGGTCGGTGTTGGATGGGGTGGGGGCGAGGGGGTTTGGACGGGATGGGGGGCAGTGTTGGAAGGAGCAAGGGCGGGGGCAGGGTTGGACAAGGGGACGGGGTGTGGGCAGGGGGTGGGGTCGGTGTTGGAGGGGGCAGGAGCAGAGCGGGGGTCGGTGTTGGACGCAGCGGGGTTGGACAGGGTGGGGGGCGGTATTGGACGGGGCGGGGTCGGGGTCTGTGTTCGATAGGGCGGGGGGCAGGGGTCTGTGATGGACGGGGTGGGGTGGAATCGGTGTTGGACGAGGGGGCAGGGTCGTTGTTGGACGGCGTGATTGAGGCAGCATTTATTGAAACATTCTAGACTTCACAGGACTCAGTGTTTCAGAAAATTGGAAAACTACTCATGCTACACCCTGAATGGAGAGGGACAGAAAGTGGGAAACTATAGGCCAGTTAGCCTAACATCTGATGTTAAGAAAATGCTAAAGTACATTATTAAGGGGGGAAAGAAAACAAGGCATTTATAAGAGCTTAAGGTAACTAAAGAATCAACATGGATTTCCATGTGAAAGGAAAATCATGTTTGTCAAATTTGGTAGCATTCTTTGAGGATATTACAAGCAGAAGAGATAAAAAGTCAACTGGTCAATATAGTGTATTTGGATTTGCCATAAAACGGTTATCGCACAAGATGGGAGCTCGTAACACTGCAGGTAATATATTAATGTGGATTGAGTATTGGCTAATACAGAGAAAACAAGGTTGGGATTAATGGGTCTTTTTTGGGTTGGAAAGACGTAACTAGTCATAAATGTCATTCCTAACCTCTCATTTGCTTATTAGTGCAAGAATCCCTACAGTGTGAAAGCTGGCCATTCAGCCCACTGAGTCCACACTGACCCTTCCAAAGATCATAAGCCTGAATAAATCATAGCTAATTCACCTAACCTACATGTCCCTGGACACTGTGGCTAATTTAGCATGGCCAATCCAACTAATCTGCGCATCTCTGAACATCTTACTATCTGTATAAATCACTTGGTAGCAGGGTAGGGCATAATGCATCCAAACTCGCCAGCAATAGAAAAATAGGTGGAAGAGCCTACTGTGATAAGGAATAAGGAATCTGCAACTGGACAACAGATAGGTTGAGTGAGTAGGCGAAACCTTGGTAGATGGCATTTAATACAGGAAGTGAAAGGTCATGAATTTTGGTCAGAATAATCAAAAGACAGATTATTGATTAGAGACTCCCAAAAAACAGAGAAGTTTTTTTTTGGGGGGGGGGGGATTCTTCTGTATGAAACATAATATATGCAGGAGCAATAAACAATTAAGAATGAAAATTGAATCACGGCCTTCAGTTCTAGTGGCTGCTGCATAGAAAAGGTGGAGTAGGCCCTTCTGCCTTTCAGGCCTGCTATACCATTCACCATGTTCACAGCTGATCATTCAAATCAAACAGCCTAATCCTACTTTCTTTCCATATTCTTTGATCCCTCTAGTTCCTAGTGCTATATCTAACTCCTCTTGAAATCACACAATATCTTGGCTGAGACTGCTTCTGTGATAACAAATTCAACAGGCCGACTAACTCAGGAAATTTCTCATCTCAGCTCAAAAAGGCCTACCTCATATCGCCCAGTCATTGAGAATAATTCCTGTGTTCACCCTGTCTAGTCCTGTTAGAATTTCATAGGTGTCTATGAGAACTCCCCTCATTCTTCTGAACTCCAGCGAACGTAATCCTAATTGATTCAACCTCGTCTCATGTCAGTCCGGTAAACCTTTGCTACATTCCCTCTATAGCAAGAATATCCTTCCTCAGATAAGGGAAACCAAAACTGCACATAATATTTCAGATGTGGCCTCTACAAGGCTCTGCATAGGTGCAGTAAGACATCGCTGCTTCTTTACTGGAATCCTCTTCTCAGAAAGGCCAACATACCGATTGTCTCACACAACAAAATGGCATTTATTCCTTTCTCATCGCATAATACCCAGTCTAGGATGGCCTGTTCTCTAGTTAGTTCCTCAATGTCTTGGTTCAGAAAACCATCTTGTACACAAGCCAGGTTTATATTTAATATGACAACTGTATAGAGGGTTGGTGCAGCTGCAACTGGAGTACTGTGCTCAGTTTTGAACCCTGCATTAAAGTTAAACAGGCATTGAAGGCAGTTCAGAAGAGATTTTTTAGGTTGATTCCTGAGATGAAGGCGGTGGCATATCAAGAAGAGCTGAATAGGTTAAGCCTTTACTCAAGATAGTTCAGAAGAATGAGGAGTGATCTTATTGAAACATACAGGATTCTGAGAGATTTAACAGAGTAGATATTGAAAAGATGCTTCCACTGGTGGTGCAAATTGAGATCTAGGCGGGGAAGTAGTTACAGAATACGAGGACACTCATTTAAGGGGATGAAGTCCTGCAGAGTGAACAAAGAGAGTTAGACAGGAGTTTAAAAAGCAGCACCTCAAAAGTAGTTATTTCTGGATTACCACATGGTTCAACATGTTCATGAGAATAAGACTAGAAGGGTATGGCAGATGGAACATGTGGCTGAAGAGCTGGTGTAGAAGTAGGAGGAGTACAGATTCAGAGTTTTGAATTATTGGGACCTTTTCTGGGGCACAGGTGACTTATCCAAGATGGACAGGTTTCACCTAAACTGGAGGGGGATCAACATCCTGGTAGGGAGATTTGCTTGAGCTACTCAAACGAGGGTGGGATCCCAAATGGTAGTGAGATGAAAGTGAAATTTTAGGCTAGTACTGAAGTTAAGAGAATACTTTAAATAGACAAGGCAGGCAAAAGCACAGCAGGGAATGAGGGAAGATTGATGAATGAAACAGCATTTATTTCAATGCAAGAGACCTGCCAGGTAAGACAGGTGAATTCAGGGTAAGGATGGGTACATGGGTCTGGGATACCCCAACTATTACAAAAGCATGGTTGAGGGAGGGACAGGACTGTCAGCTCCATGTTCTGAGTTACAGATGCCATTTGGAAGTTAGAAGAGGAGAAAAAAGTGGGGGGAGGTGGTATTTTAATTAAGGAAAACATCACAGCAGTACTTAGAGTATATTCCTGAGGTATTGTCCATTGAGGCTGTATGGGTGGAACTGTGGATTAAGAGTGGTCACTTTGATGGGATTGTACTATAGGCCCCCCCAATAGTCAGTGGGAAATTGAGGAGCAAATATGTAGGGAGATTGTAGATAGCTGTTGAATAATAGGGTTGTAAATGTACAGGATTTTAACTTTCTAAACATAGACTGGAACAGCCATACTGCTAAGGGCTTAGACAGGGAGGAATTTGTTAAGTTTTCTGGAAACAATCTTAATCAATATGTAGATGATCTACGAGTGAAAAAGCAAAACTTGACCGCCTCTTGGGAAATAAAGCAAGACAGGTGATGGAAGAATTAGTAGGGGGAGAACTTTGGGACCAGAGACCATAATTCTAATAGTTTTAAGATAGTCACAGAAAATGATGTCTGGTTTACAAGTTAAATTTCTAAATTGGAGCAAGGCTAATTTTGATGGCATTAGACAGAAGCTTTCAAAAATTGATTGGGGGAGGCTGCTCGTAGGTAAAGGAACATCTGACAAGTAGAAGGTTTTCAAAAGCGAGATTACGGGTTCAGAGCCAGCATGTTCCAGCTAGTGAGAAAGGCAAAGCTGGCAGGAATAGGGGACACTGGATGACTACAGATTGAGGCTTTGGTCAAGAAAAAGGTCTATTAAGAAAAGTAATTCCTAATGAAGGGCTTTTGCCAGAACCGTCGATTTTCCTGCTCCTCGCATCCTGTTTGCCCTGTTGTACTTTTCCAGCACCACTCTAACCTTGACTCTAATCTGCAGTACCACTTTTGCCTAGTTGTCTAATATACTTCAGCAAAGTATTCAACAAGATACCGCATGGCAGAGTGGTTAGTAAGGTTAGATCAAGTGGAATCCAGGGAGAGCGAGCCAACTGGACATAAAAATCGGCTTGACGGTAGAAGACTATCAGGTAATTAGAACATAGAAAATAAAACAATACAGCGCAGAACAGGACCTTCCACCCTCAATGTTGCACCGATCTGTGAACTATTCTCAGCTCCTCCCCCTACACTATCCCATCATCATCCAAGGATTGCTTAAATCTCCCTAATGTAGCTGAGTTAACTACATTGGCAGGTAGGGCATTCCACGCCCTTACCACACTGAGTAAAGAACCTGCCTCTGACATCTGCCTTAAATCTATCACCCCTCAATTTATAGCTATGCCCCCTCGTACAAGCTGACGTCATCATCCTAGGAAAAAGTATTTCACTGTCTACCCTGTCTAATCCTCTGATCATCTTGTATGTCTCTATCAAATTCCCTCTTAGCCTTCTTCTTTCCAATGAGATCAGACCCAAGTCTCTCAGCCTTTCCTCATAAAACCTTCCCTCCAGACCAGGCAACATCCTGGTAAATCTCCTCCGCACCTTTTCCAATGCTTCCACATCCTTCCTGAAATATGGGGACCAGAATTGTACACAATATTCCAAGTGTGGCCATACTAGCGTTTTGTATATTTGCAGCATGGTATTGCGGCTCCGAAACTCAATCCCTCTACCAATGAAACCTAACACACCATATGCCTTCTTAACAGCACCATCAACCTGAGTGGCAACTTTCAGGGATCAATGTACATGAACTCCAAGATCCCTCTGCACGTCCATACTACCAAGAATCTTTCCATTGAGCCAGTACACTTTTAGCTGCATTGAACTCCATTTGCCACCTCTCAGCCCAATTCTGCAGTTTATCCAAGTCCCCCTGCAACCTGCAACATTCTTCCAAACTGTCCACTACTCCCCCGACTTTAGTGTCATCTGCAAATTTACTAATCCATCCACCTATGCCTGCGTCTAAGTCATTTATAAAAATGACAAACAGCAGTGGTCCCAAAACAGATCCTTGTGGCACATCACTAGTAACCGGACTCCAGGTTGAATATTTTCCATCAGATACCACTCGCTGCCTTCCTTCAGAAAGCCAGTTTCTAAAACAAACTATTAAATCACCCTCAATCCCATGCCTCAGCATTTTCTACAACAGCCTACCATGTGGAACCTTATCAAAAGCTTTACTGAAGTCCATGTATACCACGTCCTCTGCTCTACCCTCATCTACATAGACCACAGAACATAGAAAAGTACAGCACAGAGTAGGCCTTTTGGCCCATGATTTTGTACGGAGGTTTAATCCTAATATAAAATATCGTAACTTAACCTACGCAACCCTCAACTCACTGCTATCCATGTGCATGTCCAGTAGTCGCTTAAATGTCCCCAATGACTCTGCTTCCACCACCACAGCTGGCAACACATTCCACACATTCACAACTCTCTGCATAAAGAACCTATCTCTGATGTCTCCTTTATACCTTCCTCCTAATATCTTCAAACTATGACTCCTCGTACCAGTCAATCTTGCCCTGGGGAAAAGTCTCTGGCTATTGACAGTATCTATTCCACGCATTATTTTATACACCTCGATCAGGTCTCCTCTCTTCCTCCTTCTCTCCAGAGAGAAGAGTCCGAGCTTAGTCAACCTTTCTTCAAAAGGCAAGCCCTCCTGTCCAGGCAGCAACCTGGTAAACCTTCTTTGCACCCTCTCCAAAGCCTCTGTATCTTTCCTATAGTAGGGCGACCAGAACTGGACACAATATTCCAAGTGTGGTCTCACCAGTGACTTGTAGAGCTGCAGCAAAGCCTCGTGGCTCTCAAACTCGATCCCCCTGTTAATGAAAGCCAAAACACCATATGCTTTCTTAACAACCCTATCCACTTGGGTGGCAACTTTGAGGGATCTATGTACTTGCACACCAAGATCCCTCGTTCCTCCACACTGCCAAGAATCCTATAGTCAGCATTCGAGTTTGACCTTCCAAAATGCATCACTTCGCATTTATCCAGGTTGAACTCCAACTGCCACCTCTCAGCCCAGCTCTGCCTCCTGTCTATGTCATGCTGCAGCCTGCAGTAGCCCTCTATACTATCGACGACACCTCCAAACTTTGTGTCATCTGCAAATTTACTAACCCACCCCTCTACCTCGTCATCCAAGTCATTTATAAAAACTACAAAGAACAGAGCGGTATCCCACTCAACACTGACCTCCAGGCAGAATACTTTCCATCTGTAACACTCTCTGCCTTCTATCAGCCAGCCAATTCTGAATCCAGATAGCAAAAACTCAATGTATCCCATACTTCCTGACTTTATGAATGAGCCTACCAGAGGAACATTATCAAATGCCTTGGTGAAGTCCATATACACCACATCCACTTAGGATTTCCCTATTACCCTCTTGAAAAGAGAAACAACATTCGCCTCCTTCCAATCCTCCATTAAGTCTCCAGTGGAGAATGAGGAGGCAAAGATCTTCACCAGCGACTTAGCAACCTCCTTTCTCACTTCCTGGAGCAGCATAGGATAAATCTAGTCTGGCCCTGGGGACTTATCAATCTTAACACTTTCCAAAATTTCTAGCACATCAACTTCATCAATCTTGATCTGGTCAAGGCTGTGTCCCAGCTTCTCTAAGTTCTCATTCACAACAAGGTCCCTTTCCTTGGTGAAAACTGAAGCAAAAAACTCATTTAGGGCTTCCCCTATCTGCTCAGAATCCACGCACAAGTTCCCTCCGCTATCCCTGATCGTCCTACCTTCTCCCTGATCATTCTTTTATTCCTCACATGAGTAAAATGCCTTTGGGTTCTCCCTAATCCTTCTTGCCAAGCCCTTTTCGTGCCCCCTCCAGACTCTCCTCAGTCCATTTCTGAGCTCCTTTCTAGTAAGCCTGTAATCTTCTTGATCCTCTCTTCCTCCATCTTATGTAGGCTGCCTTCTTCTTTTTGACAAGAAGCTCTTCTGTTCTCATCATCCAAGATTCCTTAATCCTACCCCTTCTCACCTGTCTCAGAGGAACAAATTTATGCATCACTCGCAATAAGTGCTCTTTAAATAGTCTCCACATGTCTGCTATGCCCTTTCTGTGGAACAATTGCTTCCAGTCTGTACTTCCCAACTCCTGTCTGATAGCATCATAATTTCCTTTTCCCCAATTAAATATCTCCCCTCAGTAACTGCTCCTTTCTCTCCCCAAGGCTATGGTAAATGTGAGGCAGTTGTGATCACTTTCACCAAAGTGTTCTCCCACCGTGAAATCTGACACCTGTCCTGGCTCGTTGCCGAGCACCAAATCCAAAATGGCCTCCCCCTCGTCAATCTGTCTACATACTGAGTAAGGAAACCCTCCTGAACACACCTGACAAAAACGGCTCCATCCAAACCATCTGCACTAAGGAGGTTCCAGTCAATATTGGGAAAGTTGAAATCACCCATAACAACCACCCTGTACTTCTGCATTTTTCCAGAATCTACCCTCCTATGAGATCTTCAATCTCTCTCCTGCTATTAGGTGGTCTGTAGAAACCCCCCAATGCTGTGGCTGTTCCTAACTTCCACCCATACTGACTCAGTAGACAAACCTTCCTCGACAAACTTCATTTCTGTAGCTGTGATGCATTCTCTGATTAGCAATGCCACACCCACTCCTCTTTTTCCATCCTCCCTGTTCTTTTTAAACTTCTAAACTCTGGAACATCAGGCAACCATTCCTGCCCTTGTGGAACCCACATCTCCATTATGGCCACAACATCATAGCCCCAAGAAGTGATCCATGTTCTAATTTAGTCACTCTTATTCTGGACACTCCTTGTATTAAAGCAGACACACTTTAACTGATCCCTTTGTTTCATCGCATGAGAAAACTTCCTGATAGATTCAATGCATCCTGTCACTGCCCCATCTGCAACTAACCCCGTATCAGACATGTGGTTCTGATTCCCACCCCCTGCCAAACTAGTTTAAAACCTCCCGAATCACACGAGCAAATCTCCCACCCAGGACATTTGTACCCCTCCAGTTCAGGTGCAACCCGTCCTTCATGCTTGGTCACCTTCTCAAAAATCTCAATGAGGTTTGTGAGACACTACCTGCCCTTGACAAATCCATGTTGACTATCTGAAATAAAATCGTTGCTTGCTAGATAATAATAAATCTTATCTCTTATAATTCTTTCTTACAACAGAAGTAAGACTCACTGGTCTATAATTACCTGGGTCATCTCTACTGCCCTTCTTGAACAAGGGCACAACATTTGCAATCCTCCAGACCTCTGGTACTAAACCTATAGACAATGACGACTCAAAGATCAAAGCCAAAGGCTCTACCATCTCCTCTCTAGCTTCCCAATGAATCCTCGGACAAACCCCATCCAGCCCAGGTGACTTGTCTACTTTCACTTCTTCTAGAATTGACAACACCTCTTTGTGGCTAACCTCGATCCTTTCTAGTCTAATGTCTTGTATCTCATTCTTCTCCGCTACAATATTCTCCTTTTCCTGAGTGAAAACCGATGAGAACTATTCGTTTAGCACCTCTCCGATCTCCACAGGGTCTACACTCAACCTCCCACTTGTCTTTGACTGGCCCTATTCCTACCTAGTCATCCTTTTATTCCTCACAAACCTATAGAAAGCTTAAGGGTTCTCCTTTATTCTATTTGCTAAAGACTGCTCATGTCCTCTCTTTGCTCTTAACTCTCACTTTAAATCCTTCCTAGCTGATCTGTAACTCTCCAATACCTCAAGTGAACAATCTTGTCTCATCAACACATAAGCCTCCTTCTTCTGCTGAACAAAAGATACAATTTCTGTAGTAAACCACGGTTCCCTTACCTTATCACTTCCTCCCTGCCTGACAGGGACATACCTATCAAGGACATGCAATACCTGTTCTTTAAACCAGCTCCACATTCCCATTGTCTGCATCCCCTGCATTTTGCTACCACATTCTATGCATCCTAATTCTTGCCTAATCGCATTATAATTGCCCTTGCCTCATCGATAACTCTTGACCTGTGGCATGTGCCTATCCCTTTCAATCACTAAACTAAACATAACTGAATCATGGTCACTCTCTCCAAAGTGCTCACCTACAACTAAATCAAACACCTGACCTGGTTCATTATCAAGCACCAGACCCAGTGTGGCCTCCCATCTTGTCGGCCCTTTGGCAAACTATGTCAGGAAACCCTCCTGTACACATTGGACAAAAACTAATCCATCCGATGTACTAGAGTTATAGCATTTCTAGTCAAAGTTGGGGAAGTTAAAGCCCCCATAATGACCACCCTGTTCCTTTCACTCCTACCCAGAATAATTTTGCCAATCCTCTCTTCCACCACCCTGGAGCTCTGCGGAGGCCTATAAAAAACTCCAAGCAGTGTGACTTCTCCTCTGCTGTTTTTAACCTCAACCCACACTACCTCAGTAGACAAGACCTCATCAAAAGTTCTTTCAGCTACCGTTATACTATCCTTGACGAACAAGGCCATACCTCCCCCTCTTTTACCATCTTGCCTGTTCTTAATGAAAGACCTAAACCCTGGAAACTGCAACATCTATTCCTCACCCTGCTCTATCCATGTCTCCGAAACGGCCACAATATTGAAGTCCCAGGTACCTATCCATGCTGCAAGCTTACCGACCTTATTTTGGATACTTCTGGCGTTGAAGTTGTCAGGTTTCTGACACTGAGGCTCAGACAGGAAGGGGAGAAAATAGAAAAGTGCTAGTGGTAGGGGACTCAACAGTAAGACCGATTGACAGAAGATTTTGTGGTCAGGAATGGGACTCCTGGAAGGTATGTTGCTTCCCCGGTGCGAGGATCCGGGATGTCACCGATTGGGTATACAGGAATTTGAAGGGGGGAGGGTGAGCAGCCAGCAATCATGGTACATATTGGCACCAATGATATAGCCAGGAAAGGGATTAAGGATCTGAAAAGTGACTACAGAGAGTTAGGTTGAAAGGTGAAGAGCAGGACGAGTAGAAGAGTGATCTCAGGATTGCTACCGGTGCCACAAGACAGTGAGGTAAGGAACAGTCAGCAAGTGCAGCTTAACACGTGGCTGCGAGGCTGATGCAGGAGGGAGGGCTTCAGATACTTAGATCATATGAAAGACTCAACAAACAATCCAGGTCTTTTTCAATGTATAATTTCAGTTACATCACACTGTAAACTTTTGCTATAAATTCAGTGTCTTACAGTTGTGTCCTCCACAACCACATGATGGAGGAGCGGCACTCCAAAAGCTAGAGCTTCCAATTAAATCTGTTGGATGATAACCTGGTGCTGTGTGATTTTTAACTATGGTGTTTTGGCTTTCATTAACGGGGAGCAAGCTTAAGAGCTGTGAGGTTTTGCTGCAGCTCTACAAGACCTTGGTGAGACCACACTTGGAATATTGTGTCCAGTTCTGGTCATCCTAATATAGGAAAGACGCGGAGGCTTTGGAGAGGGTGCAAAGAAGGTTCACTAGGATATTGCCTGGACTGGAGGACTTGTCTTGCAAAGACAGGTTGACTAAGCTCAGACTTTTTTCTCTGGAGAGAAGGAGGAAGAGAGGTGACTTGATTGAAGTATACAAGATAATGAGAGGCATAGATAGAGTCGATAGCCACAGATTTTTCCCCAGGGCAAGATTGACTGGCACAAGGGGTCATAGTTTTAAGATGTTAGGAGGAAGGTATAGAGACCTCAGAGGTAGGTTCTTTACGCAGAGAGTTGTGAATGCGCGGAATGCATTACCGGCTGTGGTGGTGGAAGTGGAATCATTAGGGACATTTAAGCGACTGCTGGTCATGCACATTGATAGTAGTGAATTGAGGGGTGCATAGGTTAGGTTTTTTATTTTAGATTACAAATACAGAGGAACCTCGATTATCTGAATACCAATTATCCGAAAATCAGATTATCTTGAGGAGATCTCGAGGTCCCGATGGCAACATTACATCAAAGACGTGTTCCCAACAGTGATCGCGGGGGGCAGTGTTGGACCAGGTTGGGGGTGGGGAGATGTTGGGGGCAGGGGGTGGTGTTGCACGGGAGGCAGGGGGCGGTGTTGCATGGAGTTGGGGGCGGGGGGCCGGTTTTGGACAAGGTTGGGGGGGGGGGGGGGGGGAACAGTGTTGGACGGGTTTGGGGGCAGGGATCAGTGTTGGGGGCAGGGGGTTGCGGTGTTGGACAGAGTTGGGGACAGTATTGGGGGCAATTTTTTCATAGAGGGTGATGCATGTATAAAACGTGCTACCAGAGGAGATGGTAGAGGTGGGTATAATTGCAACATTTTAAAAGACATTTGGACAGGAATAGATTAGATTAGACTACCTACAGTGTAGAAACAGGTGTTTCTGCCCAACAAGTCCACACCGACCCTCCAAAGAGTAACCTACCCAGATCCATTTCCATCTAACTAATGCACCTAGCACTATGGGCAATTTAGCATAGCCAATTCACCTGACCTGCATATCTTTGGATTATGGGAGGAAACCAGAACACCCAGAGGAAACCCCTACAGACACGGGGAGAATGTGCAAACTCCACACAGACAGTTGCCTGAGGTGGGAATCAAACCCAGGTCTCTAGTGCTGTGAGACAGCAGTGCTAACCACTGAGCCACCATGCTACCCCTCTTCAACTCTGATCTCCAGCATCTGCAGTCCTCACTTTCTCCCAGTTGAAATGGAGCCAGGCACACTTAAAGATGGATCCTGCAGGAGCTGTAGCCAGGGCTCTATCAGCTGGGGACCAAGCACAGACAGAGAGGCATGAAACACTCAACAGCTCCTCCATGACAGACAATAGCCCCAACAACTAGTATGTGCTTCAGTCACAGCAAACATCCAGGCCTCCAGAGCCACAGCCAATTTCCAGTTTCTTTCCTTAACTATACCGACTATCTGAAAGTGAAAGGGTCACAATGGAGAGTGCATCAAGACTGTAGCCCTAACAAACCTGCTGAGATCTTGGAGCTGCTTGGCAACATGACCTGGGACAAGAATATAATCAGTATTATTCCCTGCCATCTAGATGTTGGCAACTGCAATGGATAAATGAGCCCAAAAAGCTATTGGGAGGTTTCAGCATAGCCCAAGGTGATAACCTGCCTAACACCCAGGCCATGTGCTACCCAAGAAAACCAGTTATGCCAACAAGGAGACCGGATAAGCTGGAACAGCAATACAGTAGAGACACCTGAAATTAAAGGTGCAGCTCCTTACAGATTCTGTCTCCTGCCCCTATGGCGCATCCAAACAAAATACAAGAGGCAGATCTTCCTTGAATTATTTTTGCCTCTGGCATTAAGTTTTCAGGTTCCAGATTAGTGGTACTGGAAGAGCACAGTAGTTCAGGCAGCATCCGAGGAGCAGTAAAATCGACGTTTCGGGCAAAAGCCCTTCATCAGGAATACAGGCAGAGAGCCTGAAGGGTGGAGAGATATCTCTGCCTGTATTTCTGATGGAGGGCTTTTGCCCGAAACATCGATTTTACTGCACCTCGGATGCTGCCTGAACTGCTGTGCTCTTCCAACACCACTAATCCAGAATCTGGTTTCCAGCATCTGCAGTCATTGTTTTTACCTTTATTAGGTTTTCAGGGGCTACTTCTAATGTTTCCATGGTAAATTTGTATCTGTTCCCATACATTTTAAATCCTGCAAGACAAGCACATGAGGAGAAGGGAATAAATGGTTGTGATGGTTGAGAAAGAAGAGAGGTGGCTCAAGTAGAGTATGAACGTTGATATGGTCTGGTTAGGCCAAACGGCCCGTTTCTGTGCCAGTAGTCCTATGTGACCCTTTATAATCTACTTCACCAACCTCCATCATCTATTCATGCTCAAAGGAGCCAAGGCACAATGGAGAACACTCTTCATACAAGGAAAGACACATTAGAACATTTTCTAAATGCCAAGAGATGAGAAACCATGGAGGAGAAATAAAATTGGGGTGCCCAAAGAAGATTTTCTTTCTGATAGTCACATTGGAAATAAATGAAAATACAAGAATTTTGCTTGTGCAAATATTTGTGCAAGCAAATCATCAGTATTAATGGCACCCGATTTGGTCAATGCATGTCACTCTCACCTTGTGCTCTCGGCGAGCCCGTTTCTGCTGCTGCTCTATTAGGTCAGAGGCAGATGCTGGTGGTGAGGCAGCTCTCATGTTACGGATCACTTTGATGCTGTCTTCAGGGAGTGGTGGCAGACCAAGTGCCTCACGTTTCTTCACTTTAAGAACCTGGAGGTCTTCAAAGCCTCCTAGCGATAGCTATTAAGGAGCCAAGTAACAACACTGAATTAAGGATCTAAGAAGGATGAACTATTACCATAACACTAAAATGCTAATATAAACTTGCGTTCATACTCACTGATTTTGGAATTTTAATATGGAGCCGCTGGTGTTTGACTGGGGTGGGTAAAGTCAGAAGTCACACGACACCAGCTTATAGTTCAACAGGTTTATTTGAAATCACAACCATCTTGCCATTAGCTCTCTGCCTCTGCGTTCTGTGCCTGTGCTTCCCTCCACTTGACCTGAAGGAGCAGTGCTCCGAAAGTTTGTGATTTCAAATAAATCTGTCGGTCTATAACCTGGTGTTGTGTAACTTCCGACTTTGGAATTTCAAACATGCGCAAAGTGAACATTTCACATATAAATGAGATGCATTTGATGATTTTCTAATCTATGAATGTTAACCCAATAATCACCGGTAACCTGACATCTTACTCAGGTGCATTTGCCCAAACAGGATGCTCAACTTTCCAGGATAATACAAATGCCTCTAATTCAACACCCACTTGCCTGACAGGTCAACGAGAGTTCATAGATAATAAAACAGGAAGAATCACAATATTATTGCATTGCAGCTCAGGGTCTATAACCAATTTTAATGCTCTTGTTGGTTGATGAAACTAATTCGAAGCAAATATGGATTAAAGAGGACATGTTTCTGACTTTATACAATAGACTTTCCACCTAAACCAGAAAAAGTTGCTTTTTTTTCTTTACAAATGTAAAGCACAAACAAACCTCTTTAAATCACAAATACTAGTGATGAAAACAAATCTCCTATTTTACTAAAACTCACCAATACAGTTTTCCAAAGCAACAAGAGAACCTTCTTCATAGGAAAATGGGGAGCATGACCACTGCAGAATTTGGTCACCATCCCAAATAGCATAACTGAAAATGGTTCATTGTTGTACAGGGATACACCTTGGAAAAAGAAAAAAGCAATATTATGTATTTGTACAAAAACAAATCTGAAACAACACAATAATGGAGAAACTCAATTGGTCTGGCAGCATCTGTGGAAATAGAAACAGAATTAACATTGAGTCCAGTATGACACTTTATCAGAACTTTGTGGAGATTTTGTGGTCAGTTTTCACGTGAGCCATGATTAATGCACACCTATCTTTAGGCTGCTTTCCAGAAATCCAGACTTCAATGAGTTATAAATTCCTCCAACTAAACACTGGTTGCACATTATTTTTTATGACTGACTTTTGACTTTCAATTTGCATATATTTGACACGTTTCCATTCTCAACCGAGCTTCAGAAAAGAGTTACAAGGATGTTGCCAGGATTGGAGGATCTGAGCTACAGGGAGAGGCTGAAGAGACTCGAGCTGTTTTCCCTGGAGCGTCGGAGGCTGAGGGGTGACCTTATAGAGGTTTACAAAATTATGAGGGTCATGGATAGGATAACTAGACAAGGTCTTTTCCCTGGGGTGGGGGAGTCTAGAACTAGAGGGCATAGGTTTAGAGTGAGAGGAGAAAGATATAAGAGAGACGTAAGGGGCAACTTTTTCACACAGAGGGTGGTACGTGTATAGAATGAGTTGCCAGAGAAAGTGGTGAAGGCTGGTACAATTGCAACATTTAAAAAGGCATTTGGATGGGTATACGAATAGGAAGGATTTGGAGGGATATGGGCCGGATGCTGGTAGGTGGAACTAGATTGGGTTGGTCGGCATAGACGGGTTGGACCGAAGGATCTGTTTCCATGCTGTACATCTTTATGACTCTATGACTCAGGCAGAACCCAGATATTTGGAAGTTTGACATTCTGTTCATGAGAGAAACGTCTGGTCACATCTACGTATATTGTCGCCAATGTAAACGTCGGCTTCAAAACACTACCCTCACAATACCCTCGTGTCTTGAACCATTTGGGCCCCACGGTTTCCCTATGCAACTTCACCTCCCTGTTGATCTTCAGGTACTCCTTAAAACAGATGTCTAATTAGACTGCACTCATTGACTCCAAGCAGCATTTGCATTAGCAGTGATATCGCTCATGCAGTAACTGAGCAACAAATGCAAACTAATGACAGTTTTTTTTGGAAAGTACATTGGGTCAGAGAAATAAAGTATAAAAACAAAAGTAAACTTATTTTAATTTTTAAATATCTGCTTAAATAGTGTACACACATTCTATGCATGGTTGGCAATCATGGTAGGTGTTGGTTTTACTTAACCTTTTAAACTTTCATGATATCTCCTTATTTGGCTTAGCAGCTTATTTTTTTTTCTAACCATGTCACAGAAATACTGCAGAATTTTTTAACGCTAAAAACATTGGATAAATACATTAATCCAGTAATGGGGGAAGCGAGAATACTTGAATTTTACATTGTGTAATTAAGTCATAACGTACAAATTAACCAAGTTTAGAGACAACTGTTATTTTCTATGGTCATCTGAATATGAACCAAAGCAATTTACGTATTCAGGTTGGACCTTGTCTCACGCAGTGTTTATTTAACCTGGAAAGAGTGATAGCATATTTGTATAAAATACATGAAAGCTCAATACTGATCTAAAATAGGATTCTGTTGTTTTGTCCATTAGTCATGCTGTTTGCCAAATCAATGGAGGCCAGTCTAACCAAATGGTCAATGCAAAATACTCAGGACTAAATATTTCACTGTACTCAATGTATCTACATGGATTCCAATTCATAACGCTACATAAATGCTAGCATTTTCAATTTTTCCTGCACATTTTTGGGCATTTGCAAATAATTTTCTTGAAATTAGATAAACTGATCTTTGTACTTAATAAGCATTCACAAGAATTTCTGCAAATCTAAAACTAGGGCCATAATAAGTGTAGTCAAAAATAAATGAAATGAAAGATACAGTAGAATTTTGTTTACCCAGAGTGATGAGAACAAAGAACTCACCAGCACAAGGAATAACTGAAGCAAATTCAGTGTATTCATTCAAGGGAAGCTGAAATATAAGGTACACTGATTGCATTAGGTGAAGTATAATGGGGAAAGCCTTCAGTTCATGCCCGAAACGTCGATTCTCCTGCTCCTTGGATGCTGCCTGACCTGCTGCGCTTTTCCAGCAACACATTTTCAGCTGGGATAATTGACCTACTTCTGTACAGTAAGTTCTGTGACAATTATGAATTATTCAGGCTTGATAACAGTAGCACAAGTTAAGTTAAGCCCCATAAGGGGTTGATTTATGGAGCGGAGGGATAGAAAAGCAGAGTAAGGATAAATGTTAAATAATTCTCTCCCTTCTTAACTTTGAATATTTTGTTGTCTTATGAAATATCATGCATAAAAAAACAATTCACTTGTGGTTCCTTTTATTATCAATAAATCTGACAGAACATATCGTCACACCTAAGTCTGTTCTGAAGGTCTCTCTCATTGCCCTCCATTCCAGATTATCCTCTTCTGTTTCCTGACGAATTGTCTCCACCATCAGGTACATTATGTTCAGTAGCACTCTGAGAAACAGGAATTTATAGTTAACAAAGGAATGCCATGAATATATTAGACAGGAGTTGACTAATGCAGGACTCATGATGCAGAGCAGGGTAAATACACTGACATAACATCACCAAATAGCAAGCAAGCAATTATCAGACATTTATGACATGCAAAAAGCCCTTTGGCCCATTGTTTGTCAGTCAAGACCCTAAACAAGCCTCTAAATGAGATTTTTCTAATCCCATTTTCCAGCACAAGGCCCATAGCCTTGTATGCCTTTGCACTGCAATTGTACATCTAAATGCTAATTGCCGAAAATAATTCTGAAAAGATCAGTTGGTTTTCATCTTAAACTGTGACAGCTTTGCCATATAATTGAGCTCATCACTCTTGAAACTATATTCCACAAATTCAGAATCACAGATGTCTTACATGAAGGATGAGAGTATTTGGCCAATTATGTGTGCACCAGCTCTTTAAAATCAGCATAATTAGCTTGTGCCAATCACTTGCTTTTTTCTCATAACCTTGAACATTATTTTTATCCATATAATTGTCCAATATCCCCTTGACCACCTCCAGTAAACTTGCCTTCATACTTCTAGGCAGTGCATTCTAAATCCTACATACTCGAGTAAAAAAGGTTTAGCTAAGTGTGAGGTGATTCACTTTGGTAAGAGTAACAAAAAGATGGGGTACTGGGCTAATGGTCAGATACTTGGTAGCGTGGATGAGCAGAGGGATCGCGGGAAAAAATCCATGAGGAAAGGCATCATCACCCTCGTCTACAAGCGGAAGGGGGAGAGGGAGGAAATTAGAAATTGGAGACCGATCTCACTGTTAAATGCAGACTACAAAATCTTGTCAAAGGTCATCGCCAACCGGGTCAGGTCTGCTCTGGGATCGGTGATCCACCCGGACCAAACCTGTGCTGTACCGGGCAGGAAGATCTCTGAGAGTCTCGCGCTCCTCAGGGATACGATCGCCTACGTGCAGGACAGGGGGGTGGACACCTGCCTCATCAGCCTGGACCAGGAGAAAGCCTTTGACAGGATATCGCATACATATATGAGGGATGTCCTCTCCAAAATGGGCTTTGGGGAGGGAATCGGAAATTGGATCAGACTGCTCTACACCAACATTGTCAGTGCAGTCTCAATCAATGGGTGGGAATCAGATAGCTTCCCTGTAAGATCTGGAGTCAGGCAGGGATGCCCCCTCTCACCCGCCTTGTTTGTGTGTTGCATAGAGCCATTTGCCGAATCCATCAGGAAGGATGCGAGCCTGAGAGGGGTGACTATTCCTGGCAGCGGGGGCCTGCAGGTTAAGGCCTCCCTGTACATGGATGACGTCGCTGTTTTCTGCTCGGATCCGCTGTCCGTGCACAGACTCGTGTGCATCTGCGACCAGTTCGAACGGGCCTCGGGGGCCAAGGTAAACCGAGGCAAGAGCGAGGCCATGCTCTTCGGGAACTGGGCCGACCAATCCTCTATCCCCTTCACCGTCAGGACTGACCACCTGAAGGTGCTGGGTATTTGGTTCGGGGGGACTGGGGCGTGCGCCAAGACCTGGGAGGAGCGGATCAGGAAGATGAGACAGAAACTAGGCAGATGGGGGCAACGGTCGCTCTCCATCGCGGGAAAAAACCTGGTCATCAGGTGTGAGGTACTCTCAGTATTGCTATATGTGGTACAGGTCTGGCCTATCCCCAGGACCTGTGCCGCCGCAGTCACCCGGGCCATCTTCCAATTCATTTGGAGATCAAAGATGGACCGGGTCTGAAGAGACTCTATGTACAAAGACCGGTGCAATGGGGGGAAAAAACACGCCCAATGCCACCCTCACCCTGATGGCCACCTTTGTGTGTGGCTGCATCAAGCTGTGCGTGGATCCCCGGTACGCAAACACCAAGTGTCACTACGTACTGAGGTTCTATCTGTCCCCGGTGTTGCGAAGGATGGGCCTGGCCTCGCTGCCGCGGAACGCTCAGAGTAGTTGGACCGTTCCGTATCACCTGTCCTTCGTGGAGAAATTTATGAGGAAAAACACCTTTGACCACAAGTCCATCAGGAAGTGGTCAGCACGTAGCGTCCTTGAGACCCTTCGGGAAAAGGAGAGGGCGGATCCTGTCGAGCGGTTCCCTGAGCAGACTGTCAAAGCCATTTGGCAGAATGCCTCATCGCCAGAACTTTCCAACAAGCACCAAGACGTGGCTTGGCTGGTGGTGAGAAGGGCTCTGCCTGTGAGATCCTTTATGCACGCCCGGACTCTCTGCCACACCGCACGCTGCCCTCGAAGCGGCTGCGGGGGGGACGAGACTGTCACACACCTCCTTCTGGAATGTGCCTATGCAGAGGAAGTCTGGAGAGGAATGCAGTGGTGCTTGTCGAGGTTCGTCCCGAGCAGCGCCGTGACGCGGGACTCCGTGCTCTACGGCCTGTTCCCCGGGACTCACACCGAGACGAACATTAACTGCGCCTGGAGGATCATCAACTCGGTGAAGGACGCTCTCTGGGCGGTCCGAAACCTGTTGATCTTCCAGCTGAAGGAGTTGACCCCGACCGAGTGTTGCAGACTGGCACATTCCAAGGTCCAAGACTACGTGTTGAGGGACGCGCTGAAGCTTGGGGCAGCTGCCGCCAAGGCGCGGTGGGGAAAGACCACCGTGTAAGATCGGCCTGCCTAAAGAAGAACAGGGGGCCCATGCAGACGTTTTTTTTGGGCTCTGCTGATGCCTCAGCCAAATATATGTATATGTACAAGATTGAAAAATGCACAGGATTGTAAATGACAAGGATAAATTCGAATCTGTGTTTGTAAATGTGGACATATGTATGGCATGATCCAATGTACAGACCATCAAATCATTTTATGAATAAAGTATATTTTTGAAATAAAAAAAAATCTTGGTGTCCATGTACACAGATTTTTGAAAGTTGCCACCCAGATAAATAGTGCAGTGAAGAAGGCATATGGTGTACTGGCTTTTATTGGTAGAGGAATTGAGTTCCGGAGTCCTGAGGTCATGTTGCAGTTGCATAAGACTCTGGTGCGGCCGCATCTGGAGTATTGTGTGCAGTTTTGGTCGCCATACTATAGGAAGGATGTGGAGGCACTGGAACGGGTGCAGAGGAGGTTTACCAGAATGTTGTCTGGTATGGTAGGAAGATCGTATGAGGAAAGGCTGAGGTTCTTGGGGCTGTTTTCATTGGAGAAAAGAAGGTTTAGGGGTGACTTGATAGAGGTGTACAAGGTGATTAGAGGTTTAGATAGGGTTGACCATGAGAACCTTTTTCCACGTATGGAGTCAGCTATTACGAGGGGGCATAGCTTTAAATTAAGGGGTGGTAGGTATAGGACAGATGTTAGGGGTAGATTCTTTACTCAGCAAGTCATGAGTTCATAGAATGCCCTGCCAGTAGCAGTGGTGGACTCTCCCTCTTTATGGGCATTTAAACGGGCATTGGATAGGTATATGGAGGATAGTGGGTTAGTGTAGGTTAGGTGGGCTTGGATCGGCACAACATCGAGGGCCATACGGCCTGTACTGCGCTGTATTCTTCTATGTTCTATGTTTCTCATATTGCGCATTTCTTCTTTTACAAATCACTTTAAACCTATGCCCTCTCACTCTTGTTCCTTTTACAAATGAGAACAATTTCTCGTATCCACTCTATCCAGCCTGCTCATATTTGAAAATCTGTATCAGATTTTCTCTGAACCACTTTCTCTCCAAGGAGAATAGTCCTATCTTCTCTAATCTATACACATCACAGAAGTTTCTCATCCCAAAATCATTCTCGTCAATCACAACTGTAATAATGAGGATTATTTTCCAATCTTCACTATACATCGGTAAGGTGGCAGAGAAGTGGAAGAATGCAAATATAGTTCCATTGTTTAAAAAGGCTACAAAGGAAATACCAAAAAACTATACGCCAATTATTCTCACTTTGTGGTGGCCAACTATTTAAACTGATTGGGATAAAATGTTACTTAGAAAGGCATGGACTAGTCAAGAATAGTCAGCATGGTTTGTTTGAGATTTTGGTAAGGCATTTGACAAGATCCCAAATGGCAGATTGGTCAAGAGTACAAGCCCACAGCATACAGGGTAATATGTTGAATTGGACCTAAAATTGGAAACAAAAGGTAATGGTCAATAACTCCCCTTTCAAATGGGAAGTTATTTCACGTCATGTTCCACAGGTGTCTGTGCTGAGACTCCTTTGTTTGATTTGTACAGTAATAATTTGGACTTGAATGTGGGGGGACAATTGGGAAATTTGCAGATGACACAAACAGCAGCCATGTATTGGATACTGTAGAGGATAGTTGTAAGCTCAGAAATGGCATAAATGGTTTGGAGGAGTGGACAGCAAAATAACTACATGAAAGCCCAGTATCCCTCCATCAAGTCACCCTTTATTTACGTGTCTATATATAATGATACTGACCCAGTTAGCTCAGAGCCGAGACTCTTAACAGTGAGCAGAATACCTGACATTCCTGTTTATAGCGGTCAGCCAGGACTCCTTAAGTGGACCATGTTAACAGTCCTAATCAGGTCATTCATTCTATAAGATCAACCTGGCTGATTTCGTTCCAATCACAACATCCCTCCCCCTGTAAGTCCTGGACATCGGCCCATTCTTCTCGCACCTTCTCCAGGTGTGTTTTCACACCAGGTTTCTCTGATTCTGCCTTGGAGATTGGCAACATGTAGCTGACCATAGCTCATGTCTTGGAAGAAATTCCCCTTCTTCTTTGGACAGTAATGGCAGAGGCTGCAACATCTGCCATGTCCATCTCATCCTCAGACGTTTCTGTGACGCTCAACAAAGGGGGAGAACCGACATGGTCTGATAGCTTTACTGGATGTTCTGAGGGACAGGTGTGTATCGCTCCTGCCCAGTTTGTAAGGTTACAGCTTTCAGGTGGTCCACATGCTTGGTCAGGACGATCTCTCCTACCCGACTGTTTTACGTCATGGGACCTGTCCTCACATCAACCATGCCTCTTACCTATGCAGGGCCAGTCCAGTGGTTTCAACATCAAACTTCGCCTCTTCAAAAAAACGCTCTTTGTCACTTAGAGGAGTAATGCATTCACCCTTGGTATTCCTGAGGCCATTTCACTCTCTCCTTGCCAGGTCTAGGAAGATCAAGTTCAACCTGGTGCAGAGTCTTCTCCCCAGAAGCAACTTTGTTGGAGGTGTAGTCCTAAAATTAACAGGAACTGGGACAGCTTGGTATCAAGTGAAGCTGTGGGCTGTTTCTTTGAGCCTGCCTTCAAAGTCTGCACTGGGAATCCTCATCTATGGGCGGCACGGTGGCACAGTGGTTAGCACTGCTGCCTAACAGCGCCAGAGACCCGGGTTCAATTCCCGCATCAGGCGACTCTGTGTGGAGTTTGCACATTCTCCCAGTGTCTGCGTCTCCCACAGCCCAAAAATGTGCAGGTTAGGTGAATTGGCCATGCTAAATTGCCTATAGTGTTAGGGGCAGGGGTAAATATAGGGGAATGGGTCTGGGTGGGTTACTCTTCGGAAGGTCGGTGTGGACTTGTTGGGCCGAAGGGCCTGTTTCTACACTGTAAGCAATCTAATTGCAACTACAATTACACTTGCCTCATGTCCAGCTTCATGAAGGACAGCACGCCGCCAGCTTTGCATCCAAATGCTCTATGTGAGGAATTGGGTATTTACCCAGCTGCAAAATGCGGTTTACCATTTATTTAGAATCCCCATAAACGTAAACTGACCCGTTGAACTTCATAATTAGTATGGCCGATGCCACCCATTCCACACAGGTTTGATGATTTCTTCGCTTTCCAGCTCTTTTGATAGCTCACAGACTTTCCTGAAACCCCCAGATTTTTAATCATGGTTTCACTCAGACAACAATTTTCTAACTGACAAATGTTGAGCCAATCAGGTTGAATTTTTCTCAACCAATTTTACCCCATCAAGCTTTGACCCGAGCCTTATAACTGAACCAGCTACTTCTCTACAAGACTGGAACTGAAGTTGTACCTTTATTCTGTAGGGATTCTCCAGTATAGATTTTCAGCCTGGCCAGGGTCTTACACAAACTTAAGGACTGGAGTCCAGAGCAAATTTTGGTTAAGACTGGTTCTGCAATCACTGATACACCATCATTGGATCAACCTCGAAAGAGAACTAGGTGATCATTTAAGCAGACTTTTATTTTGATTGGTTCTGATTCGGATTTTGCTAAGCAATTTAACTGTTCCAAACCAGCTGTAGGTGGACCTTCCATGGTGTGCACTCTCCTGGATACTGGCCAATGGATTCTCTTAGGAGAAAGTGAGGACTGCAGATGCTGGAGATCAGAGCTGAAAATGTGTTGCTGGAAAAGCGCAGCAGGTCAGGCAGCATCCAAGGAACAGGAGAATCGACATTTCGGGCATGAGCCCTTCTTCAGGAATGAGGAAAGTGTGTCCAGCAGGCTAAGATAAAAGGGAGGGAGGAGGGACTTGGGGGAGGGGCGTTGGAAATGCGATAGGTGGAAGGAGGTTAAGGTGAGGGTGATAGGCTGGAGTGGGGTGGGGCCGGAGGGGTCAGGAAGATGATTGTAGGTTAGGAAGGCGGTGCTGAGTTCGAGGGATTTGACTGAGACAAGGTGGGGGGAGGGGAAATGAGGAAACTGGAGAAATCTGAGTTCATCCCTTGTAGTTGGAGGGTTCCTAAGTGGAAGATGAGGCACTCTTCCTCCAACCGTCGTGTCGCTATGGTCTGGCGACAGAGGAGTCCAAGGACCTGCATGTCCTTGGTGGAGTGGGAGGGGGAGTTGAAGTGTTGAGCCACGGGGTGGTTGGGTTGGTTGGTCCGGGTGTCCCAGAAGTGTTCTCTGAAACATTCTGCAAGTAGGTGGCCTGTCTCCCCAATATAGAGGCGGCCACATCGGGTGCAGCTGATGCAGTAAATGATGTGTGTGGAGGTGCAGGTGAATTTGTGGCGGATATGGAAGTATCCCTTGGGGCCTTGGAGGGAGGTAAGGGGGGAGATGTGGGTGCAAGTTTTGCATTTCTTGCGGTTGCAGGGGAAGGTGCCGGGAGTGGAGGTTGTGGACCTGACGAGGGAGTCACAGAGGGAGTGGTCTTTTTGGAACGCTGATAGGGGAGGGGAGGGAAATATGTCCCTGTTGGTGGGGTCCGTTTGGAGGTGGCGAAAATGACGGCGGATGGTACGCTGTACATGGAGGTTGGTGGGGTGGTTGGTAAGGACCAGTGGGGTTCTGTCCTGGTGGCGGTTGGAGGGGCGGGGCTCAAGGGCGGAGGAGCAGGAAGTGGAGGAGATGCGGTGGAGGGCATCGTCGACCACATCTGGGGGGAAATTGCGGTCTTTGAAGGAGGAGGCCATCTGGGCTGTACGGTTTTGGAACTGGTCCTCCTGGGAGCAGATGCGGCGGAGACGAAGGAATTGGGAATATGGGATGGGGTTTTTACAAGGGGCAGGGTGGGAGGAGGTGTAATCTAGGTAGCTGTGGGAGTCGGTCGGTTTATAGTAAATGTCCGTGTTGATTCGGTCGCCCGAGATAGAAATGGAAAGGTCTAGGAAGGGGAGGGAGGGGTCTGAGACGGTCCAGGTGAATTTGAGGTTGGGGTGGAAGGTGTTGGTAAAGTGGATGAACTGTTCAACCTCTCATGGGAGCACGAGGCAGCGCCGATACAGTCATCGATGTAGCTGAGGAAAAGATAGGGGGTAGTGCCAGTGTAGCTGCGGAAGTTGGACTGTTCCACATATCCTACGAAGAGGCAGGCATAGCTGGGGCCCATGCGGGTGCCCATGGCTCCTCCTTTGGTTTGGAGGAAATGGGAGGATTGGAAAGAGAAGTTGTTCAGGGTGAGGACCAGTTCAGTCAGTCGAAGGAGGGTGTCAGTGGAAGGGTACTGGTTGGTACGGCAGGAAAGGAAGAAGCGGAGGGCTTTGAGTCCTTCGTGATGGGGGATGGAGGTGTACAGGGACTGGATGTCCATGGTGAAGATAAGGCATTGGGGACCGGGGAAGCAAAAATCATGGTGGAGGTGGAGGGCATGGGTGGTGTCCCGAACGTAGGTGGGGAATTCTTGGACTAATGGGGACAGGACCGTGTCGAGGTATGAGGTATGCAGAGATGAGTTCGGTGGGGCAGGAGCAGGCTGAGACAATGGGTCGGCCGGGGCAGTCGGGTTTGTGGATTTTGGGCAGAAGGTAGAAACGGGCGTTGCGGGGTTGTGGGACTATGAGGTTGGAGGCGGTGGATGGGAGATCCCTGAGGTGATGAGGTTATGGAATGGTCTGGGATGGATGGATTCTCTTACTCAATTCAGGCTTAGTGGGACTCTTTTGCCGTCTTGAATCTGCATACCAGCAGCAACTACAACGACCTGCCCATCCAGATCTTCAAATGAATTTTAACCCTTTGGCTGAAGCTTGGTTTCATTTTGTGGATTTGCTGTGAGCTGACCTAGAGTCCCTCTGTTCAGGATATGTCCTGAGTGAGGCTATGCAATTGTCTTCGCTTAAGTGATGTTCCCTCAGCTCAGTCAGTCTGGCGAGGGTGTCCACTTTCATCAGAATACCCTGCAATTCATAAGCTCCAGGTGCCACATTTTCTAATGACATAGCTGTTTGAAGTCCACTAAGGCTTCAGCTAGTAAGCGCATGGTCACATCATTAATCACACTTACCAAATGGTCTCTCAGTACCTCACTTCAGGTTAAACCAAAATTACATGCTTCTGTCAGTCACCTTAACCTCGTCAAAAATCCCAATATGGATTCCCCTGGATCTCAAACTGCCAAGTAAAATTGATAAAGTCTCAGAATTAGAGTAAAGGGCTTGTAGTATTCCATAGATAAATCTGTCAACTTTTGAAAGATTTTAGTATCTAATGTCTCTGAGAAAGTTAGGCTCCTAATAATCAAAAAAGATGCAGGTCCACAAATTGTCAGAATTACTTGTTTCTTTTCTTCTGCCTCAATAGCGTTTGTCCAGAAAAAATGTACACGTTCTTTCCACATACTGGCATAATGCCAGAAACGCTTACCCCAAACCAGCTAGTTCGGAGCCTGTTATGAGAGTGAACAGAATCCCTTACGCTCCCATATAGATCTGTTAGTCAGAATTCCCTGATTGGACCAGGTTATCATATACTATGAGGGCCATCTGGCTGACCTCATTCCAATCACTACAGGCAGGAAAGTGGCAGATGGAGAGTTCAACTCTGATAAGTATGAGCTAATGCACTTAGGGATGTCAAACAGTAAAAGGGAATATACAATAAATGGGAATATAATGAGAGGGACAGATAAAGTAAAAGACCCCTACATAGTGCACAGATCTCTAAAGATAGCAATATAGGTGGATAAGGTTGTAAATACAGCAAATGGAATGCTCTGCTTTATTGGCAGAGGCATAAATTATAAATATAACGATGAAACTGTATAAGACACTAGCAAGGCCACAACTGGAGCACTGTATGATATTCTGGTCACCCCATTACAGGAAACACATAATTGCTCTGGACTGCAAAGATGATTGACTAGAATGTTGCCAGAGCTGGAGAACTGTAGCTGTAAGAGGCTACTACTGGGGGTGTTTTCCTGCGATTAGAGAAGGCTGAGGGGCGACATGACTGAGGGTACACAAAACTGTGATGGGTAGAGACAGAGCAGACCGAAGAAATCAGATTCCCTTACAGAGAATACAAAAATCAGGGTCAGACTTTCAAGATAAGTTTAGATTAGATTAGATTACTTACAGTGTGGAAACAGGCCCTTCGGCCCAACAAGTCCACACCGACCCACCAAAGCGCAACCCACCCAGACCTATTCCCCTACATTTACCTCTTCATCTAACACTACGGGCAATTTAGCACGGCCAATTCACCTAACCTGCACATTTTTGGATTGTGGTAGGAAACCGGAGCACCCAGAGGAAACCCACGCAGACACAGGGAGAATGTGCAAACTCCACACGGAAAGTCGCCTGAGGTAGGAATTGAACCTCGGTCTCTGGCGCTGTGAGGCAGCAGTGCTAACCACTGATCCACTGTGCCGCCCACAAAGTTGCAGAAGGATCAGAGGGGATGTGAGGAAATATGTTTTTATACAGAGGGTGGTAAGTGTCTGGAATTTGCTGCCTGGAGTTGGTAGAGGAGTTAGAAACCCAAATGTTTTTAAAAGCATCCAGATCTGCACTTTAAGTGTTCTAAGTTGCATTGTTGTGGATGATGCGCAGGAGGATGGGATTAGAAAGGGCACCTGGGTGATTTTAGGTCAGCATGGACATGACGGGCCAAATTGTCCCTTCTGTGTTGTATAATTTCTATGGTTCTATTGGTCCAATTAGGTGCATAATACAACTGCTGAGATTTAATAAGTGTCTTATTCAAGCCCAATATCCTTCCTTGCACTTGTACTCTGTACCCTGATTAATAAAACCAGGAAACTGAATGCTTTACTTACTGTAACTGGTGCTCTCTCCATGTGCCCTGTTACCTTCAATGGTCTGTGTGCATATACATCCAGGTTCCTATGCTCCTGAACCCTTTTAGAATTGTACCTATTTTATAGAGGAACCTCAATTATCCAAAGGACACAGGCAGGGAGTATTTTGTTCAGATAATTGACTGTTTGCATAATCAGATGCCAGATAACACAATTTAGCCAAGCATCAAGACCTTGCGATCTTGTTCGGAGAATCGAATGCTGGATAATCGAGGTTCCTCTGTATATTGTCTTTCAATGTTCTTCTGATCAAAGTATATCATCTCATAATTTTCTGCACTGAAGCTCACCTATGATTTATTAGCCAATTTTCCCAAATCGTTAAAAATTGTCCTTTTTAAGTTCAATAGACTATACAACATTACAGCGCAGTACAGGCCCTTCGGCCCTCGATGTTGCGCCGTCCTGTCATACTAATCTGAAGGCCATCCCACCTACAGTATTCCATGTACGCCCATTTGTCAGTCCAATGACAACTTAAATGCACTTAAACTTGGCGAATCTACTACCGATGCAGGCAAAGCATTCCATACCCTTACTACTCTCTGAGTAAAGAAACTATCTCTTACATCTGTCTTATACCTATCTCCCCTCACTTTAAAGTTGTGTCCCCTCGTGTTTGCCGTCCCCATACTTGGAAAAAGGCTCTCCCTGTCCACCCTATCTAACCCTCTGATTATCTTGTATGTCTCTATTAAGTCACCTCACAACCTTCTCCTCTCTAACGAAAACAGCCTCAAGGCCCTCAGCCTTTCCTCGTAAAACATTCCTTCCATATCAGGCAACATCTTAGTAAATCTCCTCTACACCCTTTCCAAAGCTTCCACGTCCTTCTTATAATGCGGTGACCAGAACTGTAAACAATATTCCAAGTGTGGCCGTACCAGAGCTTTGTACAGCTGCAGCATAACCTCCTGGTTCCGGAACTCAATCCCTCTATTAATAAAGGCCAAAACACTGTATGCCTTCTTAACAACCCTGTCAATCTGGGTGGCAACTTTCAGGGATCTGTGTACATGGACACAGAGATCTCTCTGCTCATCTGCACTCCCAAGAATCCTACCATTAGCCCAGTACTTTGAATTCCGATTACTCCATCCAAAGTGTATTACCTCACACTTGTCCACATTAAACTCCATTTACCACCTCTCAGCCCAGCTCTGCATCCTATCTATGTCTCTCTGCAACCTAGTACATCCTTCGTCACTATCCACAACTCCATCGACCTTCGTGTCGTCCGCAAATTTACTAACCCACCCTTCTAAGCCCTTATCCAGGTCATTTATAAAAATGACGAACAGCAGTGGAGCCAACACCGATCCTTGCGGTACACCACGAGTAACTGGACATCAAGATGAACATGTTCCATCAACTACAGCCCTCTGTTTTCTTTCAGCAAGCCAATTACTGATCCAAATTGCTGTGTCTCCCACAATCCCATTCCTCCGCATTTTGTATAATAGCCTACTGTGGGGAACCTTATCGAACGCCATGCTGAAATCCATATACACCACATCAACTGGTTTACTCTTATCTACCTGTTTGGTCACTTGTCAAAAAACTAAATAAGATTCGTTAGGCACGACCTACCCTTCACAAAACCGTGCTGACTGTCCTCGATCAGATTATTATTTTCCAGATGGTTATAAATCCTATCTCTTATAACCTTTTCCAACACTTTACCAACAACTGAAGTGAGACTCACTGGTCTGTAATTACCAGGGTTGTTTCTACTATCCCTTTTGAACAAAGGAACCACATTTGCTATCCTCCAGTCCTCAGTCCTGTGGACAATGATGATTTGAAGATCAATGCCAAAGGCTCGGCAATCTCTTCCCTTGCTTCGCAGAGGATCCTAGGATAGATCCCATCCGGTCCAAGGGACTTGTCTATTTTCACACTCTGCAGTATTTCTAATACCTCTTCCTTGTGAACTCAATCTCTTCTAGTCTAGATTCAAGTATCTCTGCATCTTCCTCACCAACATTTTCATTTTCAATCTGATTGTGGACATAGACACCACAACACCTCCACTTTGTACATGGCAGGTACTCATGTGACTCAACCAACATTGTCTATCTTATACGTTGCAGGCAAGGATTCCTGGAGGCATGGTACATTGGGGAAACCGAGCAAAAGCTACGACAACAGATGTATGGGCACAGCACAACAATCAACAGACAGGAGGGTTCCCTCCCAGTTGGGGAACACTTCAGTGGTCCAGGACATTCAGCCTCGGAACTTCGGGTGACTATCCTCCAAGGTGGACTTCGGGACAGGCAGCAGAGAAAAGTGGCGGAGCAGAGGCTGATAGCTAAGTTCGGTACCCATAGGGAGGGCCTCAACCGGGACCTTGGGTTCATGTCACATTACAGGTGATTTCCATTGCAACACACACACACACAGAGCTAACACCTTCACTATCACCATTGTTAACAGCTAATCCAAGAATGCAACTTTAAAAAAAAGGTTTTGTGATTTACACATGAAAGAAGTGAAACTATTACTGTATTCTAACAGACGAAAGGCTTAACAGACAATCAATTTGTCAATGTATAATTTCAGTTACATCACACTGTAAATTTTTGCTACAAATTCTGTGTTACAATCGAGCCCTTCACTATCACCTGGATGAAGGAGCGTCGCTCTGAAAGCTAGTATGCTTCCAATTAAACCTGTTGGACTATAACCTGGTGTTGTGTGATTTTTAGTTTTTTTTTAAAAAAGTAGTGTTGTAAAAGGATTGCTGAAATTTTTACAAAGTAACTTGACACTCATGGCAAGCCTAGTTTAAAATTCTACTTGAATAAGTAGTAATTGATGCTTTTTCTTGCAGACAAGTTGGAGCAGAGGGGCTTTGTCATCAGATGGAGCCCTGTTTGGCAGAAAAAAAATGTCTACGGGCTAGTGGCCAGTTATCAATGACAAAGGGTTTGTGCCTACCAACAGTCATGTAGTTGGTATTTTGGTAACTGAACAGCATTTTGCTGGGATCACAAAACAGAGAAGCAACCAGATCTGTACCAGCTCAGGAGTGGTTTCTCTACTCCCTGCAGTCAAAACCCACTTTAACCATGAAAAAAAAAAGAATTTATCTGTCCTTCAGCACTTGGTACAAGTTATGACTTTTTAATTGATAGATTAGAGACCTTTTAATACTGAACCAGCCACCTGTTCATCTTGCAAACTAGTGGAAGTATTCAGAAAAGGTGGAGAAGAAATATTCTGATCAACAAGAACCAACTCAAGAGATCTTGTGAACAAAGACTAGATAGGATAATGAAGGAGGCATTTGGTATGCTTCCCTTTATTGGTCAGAGCATTGGAAACAGGAGTTGGGAGGTCATGTTGCAGCTACACAGGATCTTGGTTGGGCCACTTTTGAAATACTGTGTGAATTCTAGTCTCCCTCCTATCATAAGGATATTGTGAAACTTGAAAGGGTTCAGAAAAAAAATAAGAATTTTGCCAGGGTTAGAGGGTTTGAGCTATAGGGAGAGGCTGAATAGGCTGGGGCTGTTTTCCTTGGAACGTTGGAGTCTGAGATGTGACCTGATAGAGGTTTATAAAATCACGAGGCGCATAGATAGGGTAAATAGACAAGATCTTTTCCCTGGGTTGGGGGAGCCCAGAATAAGAGAGCATAGGTTTAGGGTGAAAATGGCAAGATTTATAAGGGGCACCGTTTTCCTGCACAGGGTCGTGTGTGTTTGGAATGAGGTGCCAGAGGAAGTAGTGGACATTGGTACAATTACACCATTCAAACGGCATCTGGATGGGTATATGAATAGGAAGGGCTTAGAGGGATATGGGCTAAGTGCTAGCAAAGGGGACTAGATTAGGTTAGGTTATCGGGTCAGCATGGACGAGTTGGACCAAAGGGTCTGTTTCTGAGCTGTACATCTCTGACTCTGGAACTGTTTTCCAGATTACCCATAATCAATGTTATTTCCTGTATGTCTATGAATGCAAGGGGGAGTTTAGAAAGTGATTATTATTTTCAGTAGTCCTGTTAACTGTTTATCTATAACTAATGTAATTACTTATAATAAATAGCAAATCTTGCCAAGTACAGAGCCTGGTCTGTTTTTCTATCAACTTAGATTTGAAAATCAGAAATTTGGGATCCTTTGCATAAACCAGTTAAAATGTTTAGCTTTTGTGACGACTCTGGGAATAGTGAGGTTTGATTTCCAGCACAATACCCCAATGTGTTGTGGCACTAATAGCTTCCTCATTACTGAAGTTAAAATTGACTGATCTGATATTGTTGGTCTTATCGACGCGAACTTTCTTGAACAAAGCAGTTATGTTTGGAATTCTCCAGTCTTCTGGCACTTCCATCCAAGTCTAGGAAAGAGAAAAATTATAGCCAGCAGCCCTGCCAGTTCCACTGCCAATTTCTTCAAAATCCTTGGATTCATCATATCCAGTCCAAGTGCTTTAAAAACTTCAAGTACCAACAGCCTTATCCAATAATTCCTATCAATTGCAAACCCCTCTTGTGACAATTTCCTCCTATACCATCATGGCTGAGGTAACATTTCATTCTTTGGTAAAGACAAATACCAATTACTCATTTAACATCTCAGCTATGCTCCCTGCCTCCAACTATGAACTCTCTTTTTGGTCTCAATCTTGTCCTCCTTTTACCACTCTTCTATTTATACGCCTATTGAAGACTTTATGTTAGCTGCCAGTATTTTCTCGTAGTTTATCTTTGGTCCGATATTTGCATCTCCATCTGAACCTTCAGTATTTCTCGGTTCACAAAGTTTATTTTCTACCTGATAGCTGCCACATGTCACTTTTTTCTTCTTTATTTTAATTTCTATCTCCTTTGTTATCAGGGAGCTCTGGATTGGTTTGCCCTATCTTTATCATTTGAAGTAACATACCTTGACTTACCCATAGCATCTCATTAAAGGTAGCTGATTGTTCAACTGCTGTTCTTTTCATCAAGCTCTCATTCCAGTCAATCCTGACCCGTTCTGTTCTTACCTCATTGAAGTCTGCTCTCTAACTGATTTTTCTCATTTTGGGTAACTGTACGTCATTCGCCACCATCAACCTGAACCTTACGATGCAATGAACACCATCTCTTAAATGTTCCCCATTAATACTTAATTCACGCAGCCTCTGTCAGTTTAAAGAAGATGATTAACGGTGTATCTTTTCTCAGAAGGTGGACAGTGTCTGGAACTCACTGCAGGAATGATGACAACATTTAGTAAGTACTTAGATGACCACTTGAAATGCTGCAGCATACAGGGCCAAGGACATTAAAACTGGACTAAAACAAACAATGACCCACAAAATGGATCCCAGCACCTATGCTGTGATCTGCTCACAGTACATTCTGAACATCATGTTCACTTCAAGTCAAGTCATCAAGAAATAATGAAGACATTGGGCACTCAATCTGCTGCATTAAAAACAAGAACAAAACTAGAGAAATTTGGTAAATTGTGTGTTTGGATAATAATCTGTTGCCTATTTCCCTAAGATATATATAAGATGGCAGGGGATTGGTTAGCTGAGTTGACCAGATGGTTGGCTTGCAATGCAGAATGGTGTCCACTGCCATGGGTTAATTCCCACACTGGCTGAGATTACCATGAAGATCCCACCTTTTCAACCTGAAGCGCGGTGAGCCTCAAGTTAAACCATCAGTAGTTGTCTCTTTCTAATGAGAGAGCTGCCTATGCTCCACCAAAACTGATGCCTTTGCCTATATAAGATGGTAAATGAAACTGAAAAAAAAACAAGTCCAAAAAAAAATCCTTCAAATTAAGTCATGACAACAGAAGAGATGCAGTTCAGGCCAATAAAAGGCACTTTTAAAACCAATTGTAAAAACTTTGCACAACTTTACAGACTTTACAAACATTGAAGAAATTATGACATACAACAGTGGAAGTGTTATGATGTGAAAGTGCCAGTGTTGGGCTGGGGTGGACAAAGTCAAAAATCACACAACACCAGGTTATAGTCCAACAGGTTTATTTTGAAGTATTAGCTTTCGGGACACTGCTCCTTCATCAGGTTGCCGTGGAACAGGATCATAAGACACAGAATTTACAGCAAAAGATCACCGCGTCATGCAACTGATACAATACATTGAACAAACCTAGATTTCATCTCGAGAACGTGACTTGAAAGAAGTTCTGAGATTTACATATTAATGAACCAAAACCTGCAACCCATTCTAAAAGATAGAAGACTTAACAGCGATCTAGATTCATTCAATATATTGTATCAGTTGCATGACACGGTGATCTTTTGCTATAAATTCTGTGTCTTATGATCCTGTTCCACAGCTATCTGTGGAAGCAGCAGTGCTCTGAAAGCTAGTACTTCCAAATAAACATGTTGGACTATAAACTGATGCGTAATTTTTAACGATGAAAGAGTTGACAGTCTAAATTAGAGAAATGCAATCAGTAAAATTCTCTTCCCATCTACACTATTTTGTTGTGACCTACCTTAGATCTGTACTGTCAGCCAAAGAGATTGCTGGCTTTCTCACTGCATTACTACATGCCGCACTGTTGCTGGAAGATAACATCAAGTGGTCAATAACATGAACTCAACAGACAAATAATTGTTATTTTCAATGTTAGGTGAAAATTAAATTGTTTTAGATTTACTAAATAATTAACCAGAAGTTCTTAATATTTCAATGACAATCATCATCATCACTAGGAGAAAAGTACTGAGTAAACTATTAGGATTGATGGCATGCAAGTCTCTACGGCCTAATGGGCTACATCATAGACTCTTAATGTAACTGGTTACAGAGAAAGTGGATTAATTTGTTAGAGTCATCTATCACGGAAACAGACCTTTTTGGCCCAATTCATCCATGCCAACCAGGTTTCCTAAACTAAACCAATCCCAAATGACTGCATTTGGCCCATATCCCTATAAACCTTTCCTATCCATGCATCTTATAATATTCCAAAATTTATTGGGAAAGATTCCAGTGGATAGGAAAATTATAACACACTTATTCAAAAAGAGAGGGTATCAGAAAATAAGGAACTACAGACAAGTTTGTTGAACATGTGTTCTTGGGAAATTAGGAAGATCCATTATTAAGGAAATAATAACAGGACACTTGGAAAGTCAGCAAGGTTTTATGAAAGGTAAATCCTGTTTGACTAATTGGCTAGAGTTTTTCAAAGATGCTGAATTGCCTACTCTTGCTCCTAGACCTTGTGTTCTTTTACAGACATTGCTATTAGGCTGACAGAGCGGTGGAACCACACAGCTCTGTGCTAACAGTGAAATGCAGCTTCACAAGTAGCCCAATAGTTAAAAATATTATAGAAGTGGATCATGTACAATATACAGTTCCTGGTTCAATTATGGATCTTAACTGCACAGTTAAAGTTATCTTCAGCCAAGATATCAATCACAACAATTCCCAGAATGGTGTATAGTTTCTCAGACCAAGAACATTCCCATTATATTTGCCATGCAAGATTAATCTATTGTTATTTATGCATCTTGGTTGTGATACACGGTAGTAGGAGGAGTGCAATGGCAATTTCAACAGCAGAGCAGACTCAATGGGCCAAATACCCTTCCACACTCAAGTCTGACTACTCTACCAGCAGAGCTAAAATTATAGACATTTTAATCAATCACCTAAATGGTCAATTTATTTACCTATTGAAATAGTATTTATCATAACTAAACAGAATAAAAGAAATGCCCACCAGGCATTTTAACTAACTCGAAAATGATACCCTAATTAGAAGCAAATTTATTCTTACATTAAGTTGTAAAACTGGTTAGTCAGCATTTGAATTCAACTGTATACGTTCAATTTCAAGCAGACATTCACACAACAGACAGAACTACTCTGCACTGATGATTTAGGTTTAAAGAGTGAAACAGAACAACAGACCACGAGTCCAAATCAACAGTTAAAATGGAAGACTTCTCATAGTCCTGTGGACAGGATCAAAATGCTAACAGCTGTAGAAATGCGTTTGTCTAGATTTGTTGGGCCAAATAAACTGTTTCCACATTGGAAGGATTCTAATGATTCTAAAATCACTCCGCTATAGCCCAGTTCAGTCTACTCCCTTTGGGTTCCACTCTTACCTAAATTATCGATAAGAGGGAGAGGAGAATTGAATTATATTATTGTTCTCCTCTTTTGTACAATAGTTATTGTGATGTAGGATAGGATTTATCTATATTTGAATTCAAATCATTTGGATTTTTGAACTTTGAACTATGACACTTATGTTTTCTGTATGTCTAAGAAGGGATTTAACGATTAACTTGGAAGCATTTCCTTTCTTAAAAAAAAAGTCCAAAAGGCTAGTTGTAGAGATGAATGGTAACTTGTTGACCATGGAAGAATTTACAAGTGAACAAACAGTCAAGTGTATTAGGCTTTCAGCAGAAAATTCTGGATTGTTTTGGATTTAGGGGAAACACCCATAGTTTGAAAAGAAGCTTTTGGGTGTTAGTTTGGTTTTGTAGAAGTCTTGATCTGATTCCAGATGTGTAAACCAGTTATGCCTGACAAAAATAATTGGTTTAGAACTTAAGAAATACGTTATCACAATGTAAGCAGAATAGTTTGAAGCTTGCAGACCAGATGTATTTGGTTACAACCTGAAAGAGTTCTTCGAATCTGGGAAAGACTAAGCCTCCATGAGACTGGAGATCAGAACTTTCCAGAAAGTGCCTTCAACTGATATAAGGTGAACAGAGCAGCAATTTTTGTTTTAAATTCAATAAAGTTGATTCTAAAATTTAAACAAGAATAACTTTTAAAAATAAATTATGATTGCTGAACTTGTATATAACACCTCAGCTATATTTTTTTTGCAGTTCTAGGTATCATAACAGTAATAACTGTTTTCCTTGGAAAGGAGAAGGTCAAAATGAGATTTAATGGAAGTTTTCAAAATCATGAGATGTGTGGACAAAGTGGATCTGGAGAAACTGAGCCTGCGTGGAAACGAATCAAGAGCAAGAGGGCACAGTGACTTACAAGTGAAACTGACCTCAAAACGTGGTACAGGGAGATTAAACCAAGGAATTTGAGAGAGCATTAAACAATTATTTGAATAGATGCATAGTTTAAGTTTTGGGAAAAGACGGAGAATGGATTTAAATTGTGATCCTTATTTGTAAGGCCAATACAGACATGATGGACTGAATGGCCTCCTTCTGCATTGTAGCAAATGTGATGTCTTTTCATGCCTTGTTGGGCATGACAGTGGGGAGAAAATAAAGATTCTATTTGATTTTTTTTGTCAATGTTTTTTCTGCAAGAAAACAAGTAAAGGAGGTTTATATTTGTTCTTTTGGTCATTCTTGAAAGCCATTCACAAGTAGCAGCTATAACGTCAATTCTCTGCTGCTTTCTAAGGGTTTTACATTTGAGTCAAGGCATTGCTCTGTATTGCAGTGAGAGTAATTGTTAGGTAAAGAACTCCAAGATCTAGTTCCATTAGAATGACCTGGCATTGATCACTTTCAGGTATGCAGAAAAATCAAAGGATTTTGGTTAATGTATGATGGGCAGCAATTTTTGTGAAATAACCTCTTGGCACCCGTGTTCTCACGACCCAGGATTTTCCTTGCACTTTCAAATAAACTCGTTGGACTATAATCTGGTGTTGCAAGATTTTTAACTTTGTGCACCCCACCGGCACCTCCAAATCATTCACATTTCCAAGTCGTGCATTCCATACCCTAACCACTCGCTGTGAAAGAAGCTTTTTCTCCCATCACCCTTACTTCATTTTTACATTACTTAAAATTTCTGTATTCTAGTTCATTTTTCTTTTACAAGCAGGAATAGGTTCTCCCTATTTACTTTATCTGCCTGCTCATGACTTTTAAAACCTCTATCCAATCTATGCTCTTAATTCATTGGATGGAAACTGCCTTCGTCCCTGATTCATTCAGGGAGGTCTTTGCCAATTTGATTTCTGGCTCAATACTTTCATTTCTTTTGAAATCAGTCAGGTTCTTTTTCAACATCTTTTCATGTGGCTAGCCTGACTTCAGATTTTTTTAATTCTAGGCAGCCTTTCCAAAGTCACCTGTTTGTTGTTTCTGGTTCTCTTCTATTTTTCAATGTCTTTGGACTGTCCTGGATTCTGAGGGCATAATACCTGGGACCTAATTAAGCCATTCTACAATAATATAACTCATTCCCTCTTGTCTCATTTTTGCTAGTAATTCTATGGCCCATAGCTTTTGCTGGAAGACTTTTGTTTTTTTTCTCCAGCTTCCCTTTCAACCTCTTAAAGCTCTAACCATGGTTTCCTTTCTTCTAGTAATATCTTGTAGCCATCCTGAGTAGAGGGCTCTAATCAGTTTTTGAATCAGGCTTACCTTCTATATGTTCCAGATATGGAGTAACTGAGGTCTAAATGCTCAACAAGTAGCTGAAATAGGGTCTGTTTTGCCTTACTGAGTATTTTTAGCTATATTCTCCAAGGTCAAATCTCAGCCATCCGTCACTGAGCGAAGCTATGGTTTCACAAGATAAGTCTTCCTTTTCTACATATGCCTTTACAGTAAAATTTGATATTTTATCCTAATGTTAAGTTTAAGAGAATTTACTTTTACGTGTTCCTTTGTTTTCAAGGATACTTTAGTCACTACATTTGTCCTCTTGACTTCTAACTAGTTTCTTTTCATATCTGATTGAGGTTTGCTTCTTAGGTTTGCACTCCAATCAGATTTTTGAACATTTTTGTTGCACTAAGTTATTTTAAATGCATTCAATTCCAGATTGTAGCAATTGTAATAAGGTCAGCCAGGTGACCCTTTCAGAATTTCTCCTGCCTGGGGGCGTTAACCTGGTCCATTCATGGAGCCCTGGCTGACAGTGGTAAACAGGAATATCAGAGGTTCTCTGAGCACTGGCTCTGAGGGAGCTGGACCATTGTCAAGTATTATGCACATGTAAATAAAGGGTCACTTGGTGACAGGATATAGCCTCTGTAGAGCTATTTCAGTCAAAACCAGACAAAAGAATATGCTCATGAAGAAATTCGCCCACAATAGTCGCCTTTGAATTGGATAAGCATTTCTGACATCATGCTGCTATTGGAGAAGCTTGGCTCATTTGTTACTGCTGAATACTGGGTCCAGTATGTGGAAAAAAATTTATGTTTTTCAAACCAATGACCGAGGAAGAGGATAATCAACAAGTAATTTTCCTGACAGCTTGTGGGCCCACAGATTTTTTGATTATTCTGAGCCTAACCTTTCCTCAAGCATCAAGAGTTGATGGATTTGGTTAAGAAACATTATGACCTCAAGCCTCCCTTGATTCTGAGACACTGTCAGTTTGAGAACCGTGGGCACTCATGTCGGGATTTTTGATAAGGTTAAGACAACTGGCATAGGTATGTGACTTGCATTTAATTTGTAATGAGATGCTGAGAGACTGGTATGTGGGATTAATGATGCAATAATGCAAAAGTGCCTACTAGCTGAAGTACAATTGGACTTCAGACAGGTACTACTACATGCCGAGTCCTCAGAAAAACGCTACAAGCAGAGCTTATGAGTTACAGGGTAGTATGCCGATGGAAGCGGACACCCTTACCTGGCTGACTGAACTTGGGGGACACCACTTGAGTAAAGGCAATTACATAACCTCACTCAGCACATATCCTGAACACAGCAAGTCTAAGTCAGCCCACAGAAAAACCCCAAAACAAAGCCAAGTCGTAGCAAATGGTTAACATGTTCTTCATGATCTGGGTTGGCAAGCCATTTAGTTGCTACTCGAATGCAGATTTGAAACAGCAAGAGTGTCCCACTGAACCTAATTTGAGTAAGAAAACTCACAGGTTGGTATCCAGGAGACAGCACACCCTGGAAAACCTACGTTTAGCTTGGAACATTTCCATAGAATTCCTACTGTGTAGAAACAGGCCATTTGGCTAAACGAGTCCCTCCAAAGACCCATCACACACAGCCTAATCACTCTACCCTTAATTTCCCATGGCCAACACATCTAACCTACACATCCCTGGACAGTACAGGGCAAATTAGCATTGCCAATCCACTGAACTTGCACATCTTTGGACTTGTGGGAGGAAACTGGATTGCAGAACTGATCTTTAACAAAATTCACTCTGTACTCCAACCCTCAAGTTTCCCTAAGACTTCAGATGGACTGAGAATCTATATAGGGTAACCTTTACAGATTAAAGATACAACTTCGGTTCCAGTCTTGTCTGAGAAGCAGCTGGTTAGTTAGCACTGATTGCAGTAAAAGGCTCGGGGACCAAGCCTGTGGGTGTGGAGGAAAATTGGTTGAGCAAGATTCACATTGATTGGCTCAACATTTTTCAATTACAAATTATAGGATACTGCCATTTGGGGTATCAGCAGATGATGGAGAACATTTTAAAAGGTCTACCACAGGTCGTCATTTATCTGGATGACGTGCTAACAACATGGAAAACTAATAAAGAGCACTCAAATATTGGATGTAGTGCTTAAATGTTTCACAAGGCGGGCTTATGAAGGGAAAAGTGCATTCCAGATGCCCCGAGTGACCTACTTGGTTACAGAGTTGACAAGACTGGGTTACACCCATTGGAAAATAAAGTGAGGGCAATCTGTACCCACATTTGTACTGGACCTTGGGTCTTTCCTTGGATTGGTTAATTATTATGCAAGGTTTATATGTAACCTGGCCTCCATCCTGGCACACTTAAATTTGCTATTGAGAAAAGGTCAACCTCGAAAATGGTCTCTTAGTGAAAACGTAGCCTGTTGAGACAGCTATTGTCGTCTAAGGTGTTCACATACTATGAACCCAAGCAAGATCTGATGCTGACATATGATGCCTGCCCACACAATATCGAGGTAAAGTTAGCTCACAGATTGCCCAATGAAGAGGAATGGCCAACAGTGTATGGTTTCCAGACTTTGGCTGATATAGAGCATTGATATGCCTAGATAGAGAAGGACAGTTTGGCAGGCATCTTTGGTGTGTGAAAGTTCCACCAATACCTTTACCAATGCAAATTTCTAATAGGAACAAACCACAAAGCCATGCTACGGTTACTCAAATAGGTCAAGACTGTGCCGCCCATAGGTTCAGGTTGGGAGTGGGCTCTCACTCTAAGTGCATACAATTACGAGTTGGAATACAGTCTGGGAAGCCAAATAGCAAATGTTGATGCCTCTTCCTGCTGGTAGATACATCACCAGTGGTGCCACCGTTCTGGCTTTAAACTTTCTGGACACCGTTCTGGTCATTGCTAACAACTATCAGACTGTGGGTGCAAGATCATCCCATCCTGGCAAAACAAACAGCTGGTGATGATGGGGATAGCAAAAGGGCCATCAGAGCATAACTGAAACCTTTTGAGATTCAGCGAGACAAGATCCCTGTACAGGACAGCATTTTATTATGGAGGAGCAAGATCGATTATGCCAAGCAAAGATCGCCACCAGATACTGGTTAAACTCCACCAGAGTCATGCTCAAAATGAAAATATTAGTGAGATGTTAAGTCTGATGGCCAGGGTTGGATGCAGACACAATCGCATTGGTGGGACAATGCCCAGAATGCCAACAAAGATTAAAATTACCATTAGCAGTTCCCCTACATTCATGGGAATGGCTTGGTAAACCCTAGACTTGATTACATATCAACTATGCTGGCTCTTTCATGGGCTCAACATTCTTAGTCATTGTGGGTGCCCACTCCATGTGGTTAAACGTACATAGTGTTTATTCATTAAACAGAGAGACCATGATAGAAAAGCTGCAAGCATCTTTTGCAACTCAGGAGTGTCAGTCACAGACAATAGGCCATCATTTATCAGCAGGAAATTTGATTATTTCCTCAAGTCGAATGACATTTGGCATATAAGGACTGCTCCATATCATCCATCGTCCAATGATCTGGTGGAAAGAGCAGTCCAAACTTTGAAGATCGGCTTCAACTAACAGCTTCCAGCTTCGCTTGATATCAAACTATCCTGAATCCTATTTATCAGATCACCCCTCATGCAACTACAAGGATAGCTCCAGCAGATTTGCTAATGGGGAGAAGACTCTGAACCAGGTTAAGCATAATCTTCACAGACCTGAGGAGGATGGTGAAATGGCATTAGGAATGCCATTGCCAGAGCAAGACTTCACTAAGCAAAACAGGCAGTTTACTTCAGGGGACAAAAGTTTGTTGTCGAAACCATAGAAATGGCCCTGCATGGGTAAGAGGGATAGTTAACGTGAGATCAGGTTCAGTGATGTACAAAGTTTGGATAGGTGAGGCGGTCCAGAACAAGCATGTGGACCATATGAAAGCTTCAAACTCGTGAATGGGGCAAGAGCAAAACATACATAACCGAGGCTATGACTGTTCCACTACTCGCGCAACACTGCCAAGAATACTAAAAAAAAGAGAAAAGCAAAGTAGAGGAATAATTTGAAAACTCCAAGTTAATTTACATGAAATTTATGTGATTTGACTGAGTTCAGAAAGTCCGTGACGAGTGAAAGTTTCTTTCCATAAACTGATATTGCAGAAATTCTTCTCATAGTGGTTGGGATCAGAGCAGTGTAGTAGGTTCATTTTTCAAGTGAATGTAAGATTCTTTCCAGAAACCAAGTTTTGGAGAGGTTCAAACTAAAAGCACGCTGCCCACAGTCTGGGCTTCTGTAGAGAGATTCTTACAGATAGTGATGTTAACAGGAGACAAGCTCTTTCCAGACCAGACTAAAGACAGACAGACAACACTTACAATTTAACTTTTTCCAGGGACCAGCATCTCAGTCATGTCATGGGGTTCCTGGATGAATCACTTTCAGTAACAAAATAGTTTTTATGCTCTTGATTTAATTTTGGTCATTATGAGAGCTATTATGACCTTTAGAGCAAAATGAACTTCCGTTTTTTTCCCTCAAACTATACTCAGCTGGTGTCTCTTACTCATTATAATGAGTTTTGCTCTGACGTCTCAGACAGCAGAAGGTATAAGATTCCAGTCAAGATTAGAGTGGTGCTGGAAAAGCACAGGTCAGGCAGCATTTGAGGAGCAGGAAAATAGATGTTTTGGGCAGGAGCCCTTCATCAGGAATGAGGCTGGGAGTCTCCAGGGTGGAGAGATAAATGTGAGTGGGATGGGGCTGTACAGAAGATAGCTAAGAGTACAATAGGTGGATGGAGGTGATTGGTTGGAAAGGAGGGTGGAGCGGATAGGTGGGAAGGAAGATTGGCAGCTAGGACAGGTCATGAGGATGGTGCAGAGTTGGAAGTTTGGAACTGGGGTAAGGTGGGGAGAGGGGAAATGAGGAAACTGGTGAAGTCCACATTGATGCCCTGGGGTTGAAGTGTTCCAAGGCGGCATAAGATTCCAGACCAACGATGAGTTAGAAACAAAAACAGAAATTGCTGGAAAACCCTCGAGTCTGACAGCATCTGTGGGGAGAAATCAGTTAACATTGTAGGTTCAGTGACCCTTCTTCAAAACCGCATTCCAGCAATTTCTGTTTTGGCTTCTGATTTCCAGCATCTGCAATTCTTTCAGGTTTTTTTTAAAAAGAAAAGAATTAGCTCCATTCAGATAACTGCTCATCAATGAATTCCAGGAATTATGATCAACTTGCATCAAATATTTGATTGCAACTCTGTTTTAGAACATAGAACAGTATAGCACAGGAATGGGTCCTTCGGCCAAACATGACACCAAATTAAATTGATCCTTCCTGCCAGCCCCTCCATTCCTTGCATGCCATAGTCTAGGGAGCACTTGCTGATAGGTTTGTCCCACTGAGGCAAGGAAGGGACAGTAGGGTGAAGGAACCTTGGATGATAAGAGATGGGGAACATCTCATCAGGACGAAGAAGGAAGCTTACTTAAGGTTGAGCAAGCAAGGATCAGACAGGGCTCTTGAGGGTTACAAGGTAGCCAGGAAGGAACTGAAGAATGGACTGAGGAGAGGTAGAAGGGGGCATGAAAAAGCCTTGGTGGGTGGGATTAAGGAAGAACAAGAGGAGGGCGAGAGTGAGGGTAAGACAGATCAGGGATAGTGGAGGGAATTTGTGGCTGGAATCGTAGGAGCTAGTGGAGGTCCTTAATGAATACTTTGCTTCAGTATTCAGCAGTGAGAGAGACCTTGCTCTTTGTGAGGACAGCATAAAACAGATTGATATGCTCAAACAAATTGATGTTAAGGAGGAGGAAGTACTGTAAATTTTGAAAAACATGAGAATAGGTTAGGATATCTGGTCGGCATGTTTCCATGCTGTACATCTTTCGGACTCTAAATGGGGAAGTAGGCTGAGAACTGGCAAATGTAATTCAATACAGATGAGAGAGAGATGTGGCACTTTGGAAAGTCAAACCAAGGTAGGTCATATACAGTAAATGGTAAGGTCCTGAGGAGTGTTGTAGAACAGAAGGACTTAGGAATACAAATACGTAGTTATTTGAAAGCAGTGTCACAGGTAGACAGGGTGGTGAAGGCGGCATTTAGCATGCTGGCCTTCATCAGTTGAGGCATTGAGAATAGTAGTTGGAATATCATGTTACAGTTGTATCAATCATTGATGAGGTTACACTTGGAATATTGCTTGCTGGTTTGGTCACCCTGTTAAAGAAAAGACATTGTTAAACTGGAAAGAGTACAAAGAAGATTTATGAGAATGTTGCCAGGACTAGTAGGTGTGAGTTATAGGGAGAGACTGGCCAGGATAGGATTTTATTCCTTGGAACATAGGAAAATGCCAGTGACCTTATTGAGGTGTTTAAAATCATGAGGGACATAGATAGGATGAATGCATGTAGCCTTTTTCCCAGGGATGGGCATTTGAAAACTAGAGGGCACAGCTTTTAGGTGAAGGGGTAAGATTTAAGAAGGACTTGAAGAGCAACTTCTTTACACAGAGAGTGGTGCGTATGTGGGATGGGCTGTCAGAGAAAGCAGTTGAGGCAGTACCATAGCAACATTTAAAAAAAGATTTGGATAGGTACATGGATGGGAAGGGTTTATAGAGAGATAATGAACCAAATTTGCGCAATTGGAACTAACTGAGTGGGCATCATTCTCAGCATGGATCAGTTTGGGCTGAAGAGCCTGTTTCCATGCTATATTATTGTATGACTATGTTTGGTAGGTAGGCCTCAACAGGAATTGAAAGAGGGCCAAGCATGTGTGTCCGCAGAGGTGTCTGTTAATCAAGGGTCATAATCACATTACCAAAAGCGTTGTGGTAACAAGCAACTTAAGGCCGCTTGTCACCTTGCAGTCAACCCATCCGCATGAACCCCTAGTGCAGCATTTTGGAAAATCCTCGAAAGTCTGCACTCACTCAATCTCCATGCTGAGTAGTTCCACCAATGCAGTAAAGGTGCCAACTTCAAGCAGCAGAAATATATTATATCTCATCCATTGCTGGACCTCGTCTTCAGAGTTACATTCACCAAAAGTACCTGCAAGCCAGCAAAAAAATCACTATCAACTTGCTTCAACATCATGTGACAAGAGTACACACCAGCTTCAACATATGCAGCAAAGAAAATGTTCCAAGCATTGGAGGATGGTAAGGGCTTGAGATGTGGATGGGGTGAATGACAAAGGTGGGGATGTCTGTGACAATTATCCTTAAAAGGAAAAAATAATTGGCTGCCAAAATATATTATGAGATTGTGAAAGTGATAGCTACACATTTGGACAAGGATGAACAGAATCACTTTTTAGTCGACTAAAACCAGCCAGAAGAAATATGGAATAAATCAGAAACTCGCTAAAATCAGAAAATATCAGACATGCAGAATAAGCACCTGAAAGAGGCACAAATAGTTTTCAATATAGGTTTGAGCCTTTCCAGAATATTTCCTTTTAGGCGCTGAACGTTTCATTTTAGAGCACAAATTGGCAAGTGATGGATGCATTTAAGAAGGGCACTACAATTCTCATGAGTAATTTTAACCTGCTATTCACTGGACAAATGGGCAAGGACGACGCAGAACATGTCTTTCTAGTGTTCATCAGGGATTGCTTCTTAGAGCAGTATGTTGCAGATAAGAGAGCAGGATATTTTAGATCCAGTTGTGGGTAATGAAGGAGGATTAAAAATATTTTGGTTGAGGGCTAGCAATTATATGTGAGAAAGATGAACAACCTGTGGCCAACAAAGGCAGTCAAGGAGAATATCCAATCAAAACTAAGCGTACCACAAAGTGATGAACAGTTTCATGTCCCACCTTCTCTAGAGGTGTGGAATAACATCTCAGCAGGCTGATTAGGAACATATCTACAAAGTGGTGAAACTTATAAAAAGATGGAGAAAATTGATTCATAGAATAATACAGTACAGAAGAGGTATTTAGCCCATCAGAACACTAAAAAAAAACCCAAATCTACACCAGTCTCAGTTTCCAGCACATGGCCCATGTCTTGAATGTCATGACATTTCAAGTGCTCATCCAAGTACTTTTTGAAGTTTGGGAGGTTTCCTGCTTCAACTACCCTCCCAGGCAATGCATTTCAGACCCCCTACACCCACAATCGCCTCGAAACATGCTAGCTTTGACAAAAGATTATGACTCCCTTTTTAATGGCCTAAAGGAAAAAAAAAACTATCTTTCCAGCCTATCAACTCCCTCAATCTTATATACTTTAATCAGATCACTACTCAGCCCTCTCTCTTTCCCTTATGCAAAACATTTACAAATACGTGGCTGCTCTTAAACACTGGAGATAAACACACCTGCACTATAAAAATCTCATTAAAAGGAGATACACTTCCTCTCATCCTGAAATATTCCATTCACACTACTAAATTACAGGGGAACGTGATCAAGTAGACTAGACTCCAGCTGTTCATCTAGAATTAGGATAAAAACTCAGTTGTGACAGATAAAGTGAAATTAATTTACAGAAGTCAGAATCCCATTCCACGGTGGCATGGTAAGGTCCTAGGGAGTGTTGCTAACAAAGACCTTGGAGTGCAGGTTCATAGCTCCTTGAAAGTGGAGTCGCAGGTAGATAGGATAGTAAAGAAGGCATTTGATAGGCTTTCCTTTATTGGTCAGAGTATTGAGTACAAGAGTTGGGAGGTCATGTTGTGGCTGTACAGGACATTGGTTAGGCCACTGATGGAATATTGGGCGCAATTCTGGTCTCCTTCCTATCGGAAAGATGTTGTGAAACTTGAAAGGGTTCAGAAAAAATTTACAAGGATGTTGCCAGGGTTGGAGGATCTGAGCTACAGGGAAAAGGCTGAACAGGCTGGGGCTGTTTTCCCTGGAGTGCCGGAGGCTGAGGGGTGACCTTCTCGAGGTTTACAAAATTATGAGGGGCATGGATAGGATAAATAGACAAAGTCTTTTCCCTGGGGTCGGGGAGTCCAGAACTAGCGGGCATAGGTTTACAGTGAGAGGGGAAAGATATAAAAGAGACCTAAGGGGAAACTTTTTCACGCAGAGGGTGGTACGTGTATGGAATGTGCTGCCAGGGGATGTGGTGGAGGCTGGTACAACTGCAACATTTAAGAGGCATTTGGATGGGTATAGGAGTAGGAAGGGTTTGGAGGAATATGGGCCGGTTGCTAGCAGGTGGGACTAGATTGGGTTGAGATATCTGGTCGGCATGGACGCGTTGGACCGAAGGGTCTGTTTTCATGCTGTACATCTCTATGACTCTATGTATCAATGTCAATAAATGATCCATCATAGAATCCCTGCAGTGCAGAAAGAGGCCATTCGACACATTGAGTCTGCACTGATCTTCCAAAGAGCATCCCACCTCAACCCACTTCCACCCTATCCCTGTAATCCTGCGTTTACCATGATTAATCTACCTAGCCTGCACAATCCTGGACAGAACAAGGCAATTTTACATGACCAATCCAGCAAACTATATACCTTTAGACTGTGACAGGAAATCGGAGCACCTAACAGAAACCCGTGCAAAGTGGGAGAATGTGCAAACTTTCACAGACACCCAAGATTGGAGTCAAATCTGGGTTCTTGGCACTGTGAGGCAGTAGTGCAAACCACTCTGCCACCATCCCATTCTTATGCAGCAATCAACTGCCTGTTTCAGAAAATTTAAATATATCATATTTCTGCTGCATTGGCTACTAAGGTTAAGGTAAAGCTGAAGTTTATTTTGCATCCTATGCTGTATTTCATCTGGACATATTTATGTTGGCACTGGGGTTTTTCTCTATTTGAATCTTTTTTGACTTTGCAAACTTCTATTTCATCAAGGTGAGAAATGAACAATTTACATACATTAAGCTTAACATTTGCAACTTGATGTTACCTTGTGCCATATAAAGTATAGCACGAGCCACTTTCAGCCTTTTCTCCCTGGCAGTTACCTCCAGGCCATCCAGCAATCTCATGGCATGTGTCTGATGCTCTGAGATATCCACTTCAGTCCATTTCTTGTCTTTCACTACAAAGCAAATTGTTATTATGTATTGGTTATATACATAAGCAGGAATCACAGTTTAGGACAGGTCTTATTTCTGTTTCAAAAACACATTCCTGAAAGCAAATGCAAACAGATCAGAAGGTTCATTTCACATGATGTAAATTCTAATCCTTTGGTTCCATTAAACCAAAGGGATGAAAGATGAGAAAGTTGTCCTTTGATGGCTGTGCAAAGTGAGTTTTTTTTATTCATTCATGGGATGTAGACGTCACTGGCTGGACCAGCATGTACTGCACATGCCGAAATGCCCAGAGGGCAATTAAGAGTTGAATACGTTGCTGTGGGTCTGGAGTCACATGTAGGCCAGACTAGGCAAGGGTGGCAGATTTCCCTCCCTAAAGGACAGTAGTAAACCAGTTGGGTTTTTCCTGACAAGAAGCAATGGTCTACTGGTTAGACACTCAATTCCAAATTATTACCGAAAATAGGCAGATGAATGCATGCTGAGTAGCTGCTGCAGGGGTTAGAAATTCAGACTATTGGATCATTGGGAACACCTCTAAGGCAGAGGTCACACCTGAACTCAAGGGAGATCAACATCCTGGTGGTGTGATTTGTTAGAACTACGTGGGTTTATACTAGGGGTGGGTCCTTTAACAGTAGTGAGACAAAAAGAGAAGGTCGAGGCCAGTACAGAAGTTAAACAGAACAAGTTAAACAGATAAGACAGGCACAAGAGCATGACTGAAACTAGGGAAGACTGATGAGTTAGAGTCATGCCCTACGGTCCAACTTGTCCATGCCGACCAGATATCCCAACCCAATCTCTCTTTTATATCTTTCCCCTCTCACCCTAAACCTGGAGCATCAGGGGCTGAGGGGTAACCTTATAGAGATTTATAAAATCATGAGGGGCATTGATAGGATAAATAGCCAGGTTTTTTTCCCTGGGGTCAGGGAGTCAGAACTAGAGGGCATAGATTAAAGTGCATTTATTTCACTGCAAGAGGCCTGACAGGTAAGACAGATGAATTCAGAGCAAGAATGGGTACATGGTACTGGGACATCAAAGGTACATGGCTGAGGGAGTTCGATATTTTGGGGTACAGATACTATGAGGAGGATAGAAGCGGAGGGAAGAGAGGAGGGGAATGGCATTTTCCATAAAGTCACAGAATCCTACAGCACAGAGACAGGCCCTGAGAATGTAAATTTAAAAAAAATGGTTTGTGATTTACATATGAAAGAAGTGAAACAAACATGGTCATTCTAACAGATGAAAGACTTAACAAACAATCAAGGTACTTTTCAATGTATAATTTCAGTTACATCACACTGTAAACTTTTGCACGGTGGCACAATGGTTAGCACTGCTGCCTCACAGCGCCAGAGACCCGGGTTCAATTTCCGCCTCAGGCGATTCTCTGTGTGGAGTTTGCTCATTCTCTCCGTGTCTGCATGGGTTTCCTCCCACAATCCAAAAAATGTGCAGGTTAGGTGAATTGGCCATGCTAAATTGCTCGTAGTGTTAGGTGAAGGGGTAAATGTAGGAGAATGGGTCTGGACGGGTTGCGCTTCAGCGGGTCGGTGTGAACCTATTGGGCTGAAGGGCCTGTTTCCACACTGTAAGTAATCTAATCTAATCTAAAAAAAAATTCTGTGTCTTACAATTGTGTAGTCCACAACCACCTGAAGGAGCAGCATTCCGAAAGCTGGCGCTTCCAATTAAACCTGTTGGACTATAACCTAGTGTTGTGTGACTTTTAAACTTTGTACAGCCCAGTTGAATACCGGCATCTCCAAATCTTACCTGTGACTCCACTTTCAGCAAACCATGCAGCTGAACTCCAAGATCCCTCTGTTCCACTACACTCCTTAAGACCCTACCATTCATCATGAAACTTCTACCTCGATTCAACTTTCCAAAACACAAGATTTCACACTTATTAAACTCCATTTGCTATTTTCTGGCCCACTTCCCCAGCTGAACAACGTCTTGTTGCAATTTCTGATAACATTCCTCCCTGTCCATGATACTGCCCAGTTTAGTTGTCATCCGCAAACTTACTAATCATGCCTTGTACATTCTCATCCAAATCATTAACATAGATAACAAACAGTAATGACCCCAACACCAACCCAAGGTACACCAGTAGTCACCGGTCTCTAGTCCAAAAAACATCCTTCCACTATTACTCTCCACTTTCTAATATCAAGCCAATTGTGTATTCAATTTGCCAGCTCTCCCTATATTTCATGCAATCTAACCTTCCAAAGCAGCCTACAGTTGGTTCTGTTACAACATGGTAGTTCTGTTCTCGTGCAAAATTGCATGGTAATAGCACTATTTAAACTAATGGGGCAAGAATTGTGTTATAACCAATACATGCTTTAAAAGTTGGCACTTTAGAAAGTGCCCCCAATTTGTCAGTCGTGTTATAGCGAATTCGCATTAATAAAACATACATTATAGCAGAACGACCTGTACCATGTGGAACCTTATCAAAGGCCTTATTGAAATCCATAAAGGTTACATCTATCACCCTGCCCTCGTCAACCTTCCTGGTCACTTCATCAAAGAACTCTAAGAAATTTGACAGGCATGATCTCCCATGCACAAAGCCATGCTGACTACATCTAATCAAACAATGTCTTTCCAAAAGATCTCAGCAGCACTTAGAGTCTGGTGAGGCTGTATAGGTGGTACTGAGAAATAAGAAGGGAGTGACCAATTTTATAAGATTGTACTATAGCCCAGCCCCATAGTCAATGGGAAACTGAGGAACAAATATAAGAATGATACATCCTTCCAAACATAGCCGGTGACTGCAATAGTGTTAAGGACTTGGATAGAGTGGAATTTGTTAAGAATCTTAGAGTCATTGAAATATGCAGTATGGAAACAGACCCTTTGGTTTCAACTTGCCAATGCTGACGAGATATTCCAAATTAATCTTGTCCCATTTGTCAACACATATCCCTCTAAACTCTTCCTATTCATATACCCATCCAGATGCCTTTTAAATGTTGTATTTGTACCAGCCTCCAGCACTTCCTCTGGCACCCCACTGCATATACACATCAGCTTCTGTGTGAAAAAAGTTGCCCCTTAGATCTCTTTTAAATCTTTCTCCTCTCACCTTAAACCTTTGCCCTCTAATTTTGCAAGGGGAAAAAAACCTTGTCTAGTTACCCCATCCATTCCCCTCAGGATTTTATAAACCTCTCAGCCTCCAATGCTCCAGGGAAAACAGCCCCAGCCTATTCAGCCTCTTCCTATAGCTCAATATCCTTGCAATTTTTTTCTGAACCCTTTCAAGTTGCACAACATCCTTCCAACAACTGGGTAGGCCAGAACTGAACCAATCTTCCAAAGGTGGCCTAACCAATGTCCTGTACAACCACAAAATAACTTCCAAACTTATGCTCAATGCATTGACCAATAAAGGCACGCACAACAAATACCTTTTTCACTACACTGTCCACGTGTGACTCCACTTTCAATAAACTATGCAATTTCACCCCAAGGTCTCCTTGCTAGGCAATATTCTCCAGGACCTTACCGTTAAATGTATCAGTCCTGCCCTAATTTGCCCTACCAAAATGTAGCACGCTACATATGTCTAGATTAAACACCATCTGCCACTCCTCGGCTCACTTGCCCATCTGATCAAGGTCCCGTTGTACTCAGAGATAACCTTCATCATTGTCCACTACAAAACCAATTTTGGTGTCATCTGCAAACTTATTAACCACACCTCCTATATTCACATCCAAATTATGGGAGGCACGGTAGCATAGTGGTTCGCACTGCTGCCTCACAGCGCCTGAGACCTGGGTTCAATTCCCGCCTCAGGCGACTGACTGTGTGGAGTTTGCACATTCTCCCAGTGTCTGCGTGGGTTTCCTCCGGGTGCTCCGGTTTTCTCCCACAATCCAAAGATGTGCAGGTCAGGTGAATTGGCCATGCTAAATTGCCCATAGTGTTAGGTAATGGGTAAATGTAGAGGTATGGGTGGGTTGCGCTTCGGCGGGTCGGTATGGACTTGTTGGGCCGAAGGGCCTGTCTCCGCACTGTAATCTAATCTTTATCTGTATGACAAAAAGCAGTGGATTCAGCACTGATTCTTGCGACACAACACTGGTCACAGGCCTCCAGTCTGAAAAACAATCCTACATTATCACTTGTCTCCTACCTTCAGACCAATTTTGAATCCAAATGGCTAGCTCTCCGCGAATTTTATGCAATCCAACCTTGCCAACCAGTCTACCATGCAGAACATTAATGAATGCCTTGCCAAAGCCCACAGAGACAATGCCCAAAGTACATTCATGAAAACTTTCCCAATCGATATGTAGTGGCCCTACTAAATAAGGGACAAAACCTGACCTCATCTTGGGAAATAAAGCAGAGCAAGTGAAGATGTGTTGGAGGGGGCGTAATTGGGACCTGTGATCATAATTCAATTAGTTTTAAAGTAGTTAAGGAAAAGCATAGGTCTCGTCCATAAGTTAAAGTTCGAAACTGGGGCAAGTACAATTTTGATAGCATTAGGAACTTTCAAAAGTTGATTGGGGGACGCGTTCGCAGGTAATAGGACATCTGGCAAGTGGGAGCCTTTCAAAAGTCAGATTACGAGAGTTCAGGGCCAGCATGTTCTAGTTAGTGAGGAAGGCAAGGCTGTCAGGAGTAGGGAACACTGGGTGACTACAGGTATTGAAGCTCTGGTCAGGAAAAAGGAGACATGTGTCATGTAAGAGTAGCTGGCTCAAGTGAATCTCTTCAGGCATATCAAAGCACACTTAAGAGGGAAATCAGGAGGGCTAAAAGGGACACAAGATAGCTTTGACAGATAGAGTAAAGAAAATCCAAAGAGATTAAAGTATAAGAAGAGCAAAAGAGTAACTATAGAAAGAATCGGACACAGTAAAGATCAACAAGGTCCTGATGGAGGTCTTAAAACACAAAGGAAGATAAATCTCTGGAACCTGATCAAATGCATCCCAGGACATTACAGGAAGCTAGGGAAAAAAAAATTACAAGGCCCCTTTCGGACATATTCACATCATAGACAGTTTCAGTAGAAATGAAAGACGACTGGAGAGTGGTTGTGTCATGCCATAATTTAAGAAAGGCAGCAAGGAAAAGTCAGGGAACTTCAGGTTGGTGAGCTTGATGTCAATGGTGGATAAATTGCCAGAGAAGATTCTGAAAGACTGGATCTACATATGTTTGGAAAGGCAGAAACTGATTAGGGATAGTCAATATAGCTTTGTACATCTCAAAATTATGTCAAATGAACTTGATTGAGTTTTTTTTTTGAAGAGGTCACCAAGGAGATAAATTAGGGCATCACACTATATCATCTATATAGACTTCAGCAAGGTCTTCGACCACGTTCCGCATAGTAGAGTGGTTAGTAAGGTGAGATCACATGGGATCTAAGGAGAGCTCATCAATTAGATGTAAAATTGGCTTGATGTTAGGAGACAGAAGATGGTGGTAGATAGTTGCTTTCCAGTGGGCTGGGAGTTTGCACTATGCTTTTTAACTGTATCAGTTGGATATTGGAGAGTAAAGTGGGAAGACCTGCTGTCCTGGGAGGAGCTACTGCTGCCTGCCTGGAGGGACTCAAGTATGGGGATCTATGTTGCTTCTGCCCCGAGAAGTCTGGTGACTTGCATTTCTACTCATTTCATGCCTGGGGAGCCTGGAGCTAGACATCCAGACATTCCCCCCACCAGGTGATGCTTTGGAGGACCTGTTCTTGGAGCCTGTTTTTCTTCCCCACTCAGTCCACTGCTTGGGACGGTTAGTTCCTGGTGCCGGGACTTTATTCTTCAGTCAGAGGATTCAGGCCTGGACATGAGCAGCTTGGAGCTCGAGTGACTGTCGTCTGGGGCTTAGAACTGTACCAAGTCTAGGCTCTCTCTTACCACTACTTCCTGACTGTGGCCTATACCAACATCATTTGCTGGTATAACTACTGCCTTTAGGTATCAGGGAACTGTTGTGTAGCAATTTGGGACATGGCTGCCTAAGGAACTGTGCTGGCTGGTGAGGCCTAACTAGACTTTTTACTGTAATTTTGCTGCTTTTTGAGAGGTGGTGGCAGCTCTGGTTGGCGGAAGTGATGACGACCACAGAAACCTCTGCAGCAACAAATAGAGCAGGACCCAGTCATTCCAATGTGGCATTGGGTGCATGCTCTGCATTCCTCATGCCTGCCGCTGCTGCCCCCACCACCACCATCACAAGGGGCCTCATCGCCCTTTACTGATATGACTAAAACAGTACCAGGTGAAATGTTCCACTCACCCAGAGATGACCATGGAGGCAAATGCAACAGCTTTGGCAGTGGTCATCAGCACCCCCACCATAGTCACTGAATGAAATGTATGGGAAGGTGGTGTTCTTTCTGAAGACTGAGCAGGAGAAGTGGTTTACTGTTGGCGGAACGCTCTTGCCTGTTGACCCTCTGAATATCCCGCCCTTTCTGCCATCTCAGCTTCTTCTCCCCACTTCCACCAGCTTGGGGAGATAAAGTCAGGTATGGTGTCTTGTTGTTCAGTCTGAAGGAAGCCTGCCAGAGACACATTTACACCTTCCAGCACCAGGCTTTCATCTGCCGAGTCTGCCTCATGGAAGGTGTATTTACAGCCCAGCATGAGGACAATATTGGGGTGTTCTGGTTGTTAACTGATGACTGTAAGAATATGATGCACCTCAGAAAGATCTGCCCTCCCTCCAAGGCTATGACCAACAACCAATCTTCCACGACTGGCACTGTTGCCCCTCCACTCATAGACCCCCTTCAAACCCTGCAGGAGGGATCAGCAGCATCGCTCAATGGTATCATCAGCAGCAGGAGGAAGAGTATACACAGGGGAGGAAGACCTGCAAATAAAAACACAAATATTTGGGGGTGGCCTCCCAGGACTATTAAGCCCCCCAATTTTGCAGGTTCCCTTCCAGAAAATAGCAACCTCAGATCCAGGGATGTAAGGTGACATGGCGCTCATGGATGAGGTCGCCCTCATCCCCAATGAGGATCCCAGGACCTTTTCCAAGTGATGCTGGGTCGCTGAGGCAGAATCCAGTTGACTATGGACCACTAGAATTCTCTATCACTTCTGGTCACATCTGTCTGACAGCTATTAGCGGCATCAGGAGTGGACCAGGAACATGAGACAGTGATTAGATTAGATTACTTACAGTGTGGAAACAGGCCCTTCTGCCCAACAAGTCCACACCGACCCACCGAAGTGCAACCCACCCAGACCCATTCTCCTATATTTACCCCTTCACCTAACACTACGAGCAATTTAGCATGGTCAATTCACCTAACCTGCACATTTTTGGATTGTGGGAGGAAACCGGAGCACCCGGAGGAAACCCACGCAGACACAGGGAGAATGTGCAAACTCCACACAGAGTCACCTGAGACGGGAATTGAACCCGGGTCTCTGGCACTATGAGGCAACAGTGCTAACTACTGTGCCACCGTGCCACCCAAAGTTTCCTTTGTAGCATCCTCAGGGAACAGAGGGGAAAAAAAGCCACCTCTGCTGGCTCAGTAATGCGGTTTCATTATTTTAACTGGTGACAGTGCCACATAGAGCAACCATGAGGACATCCAAAGCTAGCCTCAATATCAATGGTAGCAGGAAGGTCCAGCACAGATTTCATTTCCTCTCAGTCCTCAGGGAACAGGAGTAATCAGTGAGCCTCCTGCGAGAAACTCATACTGTTTCAGGAGATAAAGCTACAAGTCTCCTTGTGTGGCAGTGAAAGGTCATCATTAATCACCCAGCCTCCAATTCTAGCAAGGTGGCTATCTTATCCTTTTGTCCAGCTGAAGATCTTGAGTGTCAAGTAGCATGTGCCGGACAGTCTGCTCCAATTCACAGTTTGTTTCAGAGGCGCGGTACTTCGTGAATGTACACACACCTTGGATAGGACCGAAGCAGACTTTTGAAGAATTGTCTACTTTTCTTCATTTCATTGCTGAGGGTCAATTCATTGTCAGGAGAAAATGGCACCCTCAACAGCAGAGAATGTAGCAGTATCCACAAGAGCTCAGAATGGTAGGGAAGCTGAGGGTCTTGCTTAAGACCTTCAAGTTGTTAGATATTTGGCAAATTCTTCACTCCTATTCCCTTGCCTTCACCTTTGAGAGACCAGGGGTCAGAGTGTATAGAATTGACCGCCTGTACAATTCCAGTGTTCAAAAGGCCTCCATGTGGCAAGTGCCATTCCCCAATCACAGCCTGGTTTTGACAGAGCTAGTTATGTTTTGAGCTTGGGTGAGGCTAGTGTACTGACACTTTTAATAACCTGTTGCTGGAAGAGGAATGATTCCAGGATTCTTTTTGCCATTTCTGAACCTCAAGGTTATGGTGGGACATGTGCAAGACTCTCAACTGTGTCTTTTGTCAGCAGTATATGATGAGGTTGAGAAAGAGGTCAAATTCCAGTATTGGGAAGTTGGAGCAGGTGCTCAAGTCGTGTCTCAGCCAGCTCAATGCACATCCAGTCTGTGGGAAGCCAAGGAGAATGTGGCCACACTCTGGGATCTGTATTTCATTTGGTCTCGGAATGCTGTGTGAGATTGTGGGTCCAGTTCCTCCAGAATCTCAATCACATCTCCCCCTTCTTCTACTTGCTGGAAAAAAGGCAAGGGGTCTGCCAGCAGCTCCTTGTGCTACTAGACAATGATGGATGCCTCGTCCTGGATCCTGGGGGCATCAGGGCCCAAGTGAGGGAATACCAAGTGGTTCTCTTCTCGCCAGGTCTGTCCGGCTCAATGCCACTCGAGTTTGGAGTTTCTAACCAGTGCCCTTGACTGGCTTTCTAGGGGCAAGTCCCTGGGCTGGATAGGGTGACTGCGGAGATCTTAAACAGCATTCAGGGTGCAACCACGCTGGGCCCCAAAATAATGTACCATGGCCGGAGAGATACCCCCATTGTTGGGGCAGGGCAGTTATCATTCTGACATCCAAGAAGGGGGAATCTCCATTTGTTGAAGTCCTACACCACCCCAAGCCGGAGCATCCATGACAGCATCCACCTAGGGCAGGACGTGATCCTGTATTCCTAAAGGACTGGCCTGTCAAGTGCCTTTCTCTGCCTTTATCAGGAAGAGGGAGAAAGTGAGGACTGCAGATGCTGGAGAGTCAGAGTCAAAACGTGCGGTGGTGAAAAGGCACAGCAGGTCAGGCAGCTTCCGAGGAGGAGAGTCAACCTTTCGGGCTAAGCCCATCATCAGGTTGTTAAGCAAATGGGAAAGTCCAAGCTTTAGGTTGTGTGATTATTCCATGTAAGATGCCTTCACAATTCATACAAAATAACTGGGAAGAATCAGTTTGTTCGAACGTGAGATTTAAAGTAGAAGCATAGTCTCTCTGGATTTGATCATGTTTGGGAATAGGTAAAAGCTTTGTTTCGCTAGAAGTTAAGATTTTTCTCAATTCTAAGTGGTCTTTCAGTTCCTATGGATTAAAGAGTAACTAATGTAAGCTCACTATTTTTAAAAGGAGACAGAGGAAATGGGACATGTTAGCTTGGTGTTGGTAGCAGAGAAAAATGCTGAAGTCCATTATAAAAGATATAACAGCAGAACTCTTGGAAAAGAAAGAGTGACAGAACCCGAGCCCAGAAATTACTCAAACTAACAATAAGGGAACTTTATCTCAGAGTTGCTCTATGTTGTTTTCTAGGAGATAAATTGTACTGTGCTTCTGATTCCAGGTAGCTCTCTTCCATAACAACAAAAGCTTCCAAACTCTGGAAGTCCCAAGTCAAAATCAATCCTTGATTATACCAAGCCAAAATCTAACCAACTGTGCTCGAACTATCATAAACTTAACTCAACACAAACTACATAGAACTTTACAGCGCAGTACAGGCTCTTTGGCTCTCGATGTCGCGCCACCCTGTGAAACCAATCTAAGCCCATCTAACCTACACTATTCCATTCTCATCCATATATCTTTCCAATGACCATTTAAATGCCCTTAAAGTTGGCAAGTTTACTACTGTTGCAGGCAGTACATTCCAAGTCCCTACTACTCTCCGAGTAAAAGAAACTACCTCTGACATCTGTCCTATGTCTATCACCCCTCAATTTTAAAGCTACGCCGCCTCATGCTAGCTATCACCATCCTAGGAAAATGGTCCTGACTGTCCACCTGATCTAACCCTCTGATTATCTTGTAAGTCTGAATTAAGTCACCTCTCAACCTCCTCCTCTCGAATGAAAAGAGCCTCAAGTCCCTCAACTTTCCTCATAAGACATTCCCTCCATACAGGGCAAGATCAGAGTAAACCCCCTCTGAACCCTTTCCAGAGCTTCCACATCCTTCCTATAATGCGGTGACCAGAACTGCATGTAATACTCCTAGTGCAACCGCACCAGAGTTTTGTACACCTACAGCATGATCTCACGGTTCCCAAACTCTATCCCTCTACCAATAAAACCTAACACACCATATGCCTTCTTAACAGCCCTATCAACCTGGGTGGCATCTTTCAGGGATCTATGTATATGGATACAGAGATCTCTCTGCTTATCTACACTACCAAGAATTTTACCATTAAGCCAGTACTCTGCATTCCTATTACTCCTTCCAAGGTGAATCAACACACACTTTTCTGTATTAAACTCCATTTGCCACCTCTCAGCCCAACTCTGCAGCTTCATTAAACTATCATCAAAAGTCCAGGAATTGTTGCCTTCGAACAAATACTGGATAAGTTCATAGTACTGGAATCATGGACTGATCCAGTTAATATTTCGAAGCATTTAAAAATAACCAACACTCAATGTCACTAGATTTAAATCTAAACTCTCAAACTGGCCCCTCTCATCACATAGATTTGCTAATTAACCAAACTCTCCCAGCAGAATGCAGTCTAAGCTGCAAAAAAAAACTAAATTGAAATACACAGTACTTAAGGAAATACAGATTTTAAGAACAAAATTAACTTTCATTCACCAAACTCCCAGGTTTGCACTAAAATTTCCTTAATTGTATTTATTTGTCATAAAAGGTCTACAGCAAAGAAAGAAGCCTTCAACCTGTTGAGTCTGTACTGGTCAAAACAAAAGCTCTTAACTATTCAAATCCAATTTTTCAGCAAATGGTCTGTAGCCTTACATTCTTGGGTGGAGTTTACCACCCCCTGAGAAAAAGAACAGGAAATGACATCACCAACCCAAAGGAAACCCTTGAGTACACATCTAAATATTTAAATGCCTCTATCACCTTTGCTGGCAGAAACCAAAGATTACTCAAAGTTAAAAAAAAAAGGTGTTTCCTTACATGCCCTCCAAAACTCCTGATCCTTGCCTTAAATCTCTACCAGCTTCCGAGGTTTAGTAGTAAAATCGACGTTTCAGACAAAAGCCCATCATCAGGAAGCCATTCCTGATGAAGGGCTTTTGCCCGAAACGTCGATTTTACTGCTAAACCTCGGATGCTGCCTGAACTGCTGTGCTCCTCCAGCACCACTAATTCAGAATCTGGTTTCCAGCATGTGCAGTCATTGTTTTTACCTACCTTAAATCTCTACCCCAACTCATTGATTCCTCAACCAAGGGGAAACATTTTTCCTGTCTACCCTATCTATGCCCCTCAATTTTATACATCTCAATCATGTCCTTCATCAGTCAACTCTGCTACAAGGAAAACAACCCCAGTCTATGCAACCTCTCTTCATAACTAAAACTGGATGTAGGTTTGCTCGCTGAGCTGGAAGATTCGTTTCAGATGTTTGTCACCATAGTAGGTTACATTTTCAGTGAGTCGCCGGATGAAGTACTGCAGGCATAGCCTGCTTTCTATTGATATATAGAACATAGAACATAGAACATAGAAGAATACAGCGCAGTACAGGCCCTTCGGCCCTCGATGTTGCGCCGATCCAAGCCCACCTAACCTACACTAGCCCACTATCCTCCATATACCTATCCAATGCCCGCTTAAATACCCATAAAGAGGGAGAGTCCACTACTGCTACTGGCAGGGCATTCCATGAACTTACGACTCGCTGAGTGAAGAACCTACCCCTAACATCAGTCCTATATCTACCACCCCTTAATTTAAAGCTATGCCCCCTTTGTTTGGGTTTCCTTGGGTTGGTGATGTCATTTCCTGTTCTTTTTCTCATGGAGTGGTAAACTCCATCCACTCCACCTAAGAATTCCTGACGACCAAAGACACCAAGACAGAAGAGGATGAAATAATGGTCTCCTTTGACATAACAGCACTGTTCGCATCCATCAAAGTCAACCTGGCCAAGGAAACACTGACTACACAATTAGAAGAACCAAAGACACATACAACAAACACCTCCAACTTCATCAGCAAGGACAGTATTGTCAAGCTAGTGGACCTATGCTTCACCACCCAGTTCACCTTCAACAACAAAACCTACAAACAAACCATCAGAACACCCATGGGATCTCCGATATCAGGGTTCTTAGCAGAGGCAGTATTGCAGAGACTTGAACATACAGCTTTGGGTCTGTGATATGGATGACACCTTTATCATCACTAAATGAAACAAATTAGAGGAAACCTTCAAGACCATCAATAATACTCTTACTGGCAAAAATTCACTAAAGAGGAGGAAAACAACAAACTGCCATTCCTAGATGTCGCAGTAGAGTGAACAGCCAGTGGGGAACTTCAAACCAGCGTTTACAGGAAAACAACACATACGAACCAAATATTGAACTACATATCCACAAACGAAGCTGCATTAGAATATTATTTCAATGAGCCACCATACACTGCAGTACAGAGGAACTATGTAGAGCAGAGGAAAATCACCTATACAGTGTTTTCAAAAAGAATGGGTACCTAAAGGACACAGTCTGCTGATTTCTCAGCAACAAACCCAAACAAGCAGACAAAACACGTTCAGAAATCCAAGCCACTCTCCCCTACATCAAAGACATCTCAGAAATGACTGCCAGACTACTCAAACCCCTTGGCATCATGGTAGCCCACAAACCCACTAACACACGAAAACAGCAGCTATTGAACTTGAAAGACCCTAGGCAAACAACAAGCAAAACTACTGTCATTTACAAAACACCTTGCAAAAACTGTAACAAACTACATTGGACAAAGAGGCAGAAAACTAGACAACAAGTATCCCATATGCCATCTTCACCATATTATCTACCTGTACCACAAACATTGGGGACTGATGTACATTCACGCATGACTAAATCATTTGTGTACCACAAACAACAAAGGCCCCAGCACTGATCCCTGTGGAACCCTACTGGACAGACTTCTGGTTACAAAACATCCTTCAATCATCATTGTTTCCTGCCACTCAGCCAGTTCCGGATCCAATTAGCCACATTCCTTTGAATCCTACAGACTCTTTCTTTTACTTCTTGTGTCCCATGTGGGATATTATCAAAAGCCTTACTGAAATCCAATTAGACAACATCAAATGCATTGCTGACATCTGCACACCTGTTCAGCTCTTGGAAAAATTCAACCAAATTGGTCAGACATAATCTGTCCTTAACAAAACCATGCTGATCCTTCTTGCTTAATCCTTGCTTCTCCAATTACAGATTAATTCTGTCCCTTAGAACTGTTCCTAACCACTGAGGGCTAGACTGACTGGCTTGTAGTTTCCTGGTTTATCTCTTGTTCCCTTTTTAAATAATGGTACTATATTGGTGTACCACCAGACCTCTGGTAACTCTCCTGTGACCAGAAAGGAATTCAAATTATTGCTAGCACACCCATTTCCTCCCCTGCCTCAATCAACAGCCTAAAATATATTTCAATCAGCCTTAGAGTCTTTTAAGCTTTTAAATGAATTTCAGTTTTGGTAAGCATCTCTATTATGTGACGTTAACTATTGCAAGGCTTTTTAAAATTAATTCACAGGTAGACACAGCAATTACATCCATCGGTAATTTCCCTTGAAAAGATGGTATTGAGCTACCTTCTTGAATCACAGTAGCCCACAGGGTGCATATGTACACCTACAACACTGTCAGAAAGGGATGTCCAGGAAGTTGACCATGTGACAGTGAAAAAGCAAGATAAGTCCAAGTCAGAGTAGCGCAAAGGGGAACTTATAGGGGATCTCAAGCTTAGATGAATGACAACATTCAATCGCGTTACTGCATCTAAGGGGATATGATTAGATTCTCTCTGTGATTGTGATTGTCTGGCACACATCTAAAGTTACTATATCTTGGCACTTATCAGTCCAAACTTGGATTTCATCCAGGTCTTGATACACATGGACACAGACCGCCTCAGTCTTAGAAGCAACACATGGTAATAAACATAATGTATTCAATTTTATTCCAGACTAACTTGCACAAATTCAAAGTTGGAACTTTTTGTAGAATGCATTTGAAGTTTTCTCGTGCCACTGGGGAGGACCTTTTATAGAGGAATCTCAATGACCCAAACATCAATTATCCAAATATCGGATTATCAGTGTTGGAGGACAAGCAGGGTTGGAGGCAGGGCAGTGTTGGACGAGGGGTGCGGCGGACGGATGGGGCGCGGGCGGGGACTCGTGCGCAGTGTGCTGCTGCCTAGTCTCTTGAACAGTTAGCAGACTTGACAGAAAACTCCAAGCCCCAGAGGAAAGGCATTGAATCAATTAACCGAATAATTAATCATCTGAATGAAATAGTGTCCGCCCATCTCATTCAGATAATTGAGGTTCCTCTGTGTATGTTCAGAGAAAAGCAGTGGGGAAAAGTAGTTGCTGAAAGAGTACAAGAACGTAAAACCAAATGATTTGCTCAATGTTAGGACAGAAAAGGACAACAAATATCCTCTGGACCAGAAAACAGAGGTAAATAACTTTAGGCCAGAATTAACAAGGCAAGCACCGGGAAGCCTTCAATTAAATAGTTCAAAATGAATATTTTCCTCAAAAGCTAAAAGAGCAATGGATCAATGAACTTGTCAAAATCATTAAACTTAACTAAAATTAGACTAAGCCTCGAAATAAACAATCTACAAGAAGACACTCATCACTAGTTAACAAAGGCAGTGTTTGTTTTTGCATTTAACATCAAAAGCAAGATCATTACCATGAGTCCTGAATTCTTCTTCAAAGCATTTCCGATTTAGGTGAAGCTCAGGGCCCTCTGTGTAGCTATACAGTTCTATCAAAACACAATGAAAGTAGTATTAGGTGTGAAAAAAAACCAAGAATGGACCTTGTAACCTAGATGTTGTCAATGGGAAACAGGTCCAAAAGGAAGCATCTGCACATAATGCAACACATTAGAGAATGGGTAGATTCTCTCTTCTATAGTCATGGATCCCACCCCACTGTGGTTGACAGACCTTCGCCTCAGATTACTCAATTCCTTCCCCCATCTATTCATACAGCACAGCAAAGGCCTTTGGCCCATCGAGTCTGCACTGACATAACTACCACAAAGTGTGCTAATCCCAATTTCCTGCACTTGTCCCATATCTATGAATATTATGATATTTGAAGTGCACTCGTTCAAATACTTTTTCTGAATAAAAGGTTGTAAGATTTCCGGCCTCCACTACCCTCCCAGGCAGTGCATCCCAGATTTCCACCACCTGCTGACTAAAAACGTTCTTTCCCCAAATCCCCTCGGTATCTCCTGCCCCGTACCCTAAAGATATGTTCTCTTTTGATGGACTCCCTCAACCAAGGGGAACAGCTGGCCTCTATTCATCCAGTCCATACTCCTCAAACCTAATACACCTCAGATATGTTCACCCTCAGTTTTCTCTACTCCACAGAAATTAATCCAAGCCTATCTTATAGTCTCTCTTTATAATTCAATTTCTCCATTCCAGGCAACATCCTGGTGAACATCCTCTGTAACTCCTCCAGTGCTATCACATCCTTCCTGTAGTGATGTGACCAGAACTGCACACAGTACCCTAGTTATTGCCTGACCAATGCTCTATACAACTCCAACATTACCTTCTTGTGCTTAAACTCTATGCAACAATTGATGGAAACAAGGGTCCCATATGTTTTAACCACCCTATTCACATGTTCTGCCGACTTCTGAGATCTCTAATAACCCTAAAATCCCGGTTTCCTACAGTGTCCTGCTATTCATTAAATTCTCCCTCATCTTGTTTCTTCTTCCAAAGTGCACCCCTCAAACTTATCAGAGTTAAACACCATATGTGTTGAGAGTGTGGTGCTGGAAAAGCACAGCAGGTCAGACAGTATCTGAGAAGCAGGAGAATTGACCTTTCAGGCATAAGCCTGACCTGCTGTGCTTTTCCAGCACCACACTCTCGACTCTGATGGCTAGCATCTGCAGTCCTCACTTTCTTATTAAACACCGTTTGCCTTTGGTCTGCCCATCTGACTAACCCATCTCTACATTCCTGTAACCGATAACTATCTTACTACTAACCATTCCACCAATGCAAAGTTGCTTAGCATTCCCTCCACATTTTCATGTATATCATTTATGTACATAACAAATCATAGGGGTCCCAGTACTGATCTTTGTGGTACACCACTGGACACTGGCCTAGAGTCAAACAGCCAGTGTGTCTTATTACTTAGCCAGTTTCCGCTCCATTTTGTCACATTTCCCTCAATTCCAGGTTCGTTAACATTCTCAGTGTCGCATATGGGGCTTTATCAAAAGCTAAAATCAATGTAAACTACATCAACTGAACTACCTTCATCCATATTCTTGGAATGATTAAGCACAGTCTTTGGAAATTTATTTCCAGCCTCAACATTCCTAAAACCACCCTCCACCACTTTTATCACTTCAAACCCAATTACACCAGACATAATTTACTTACTGCTGTCACCACTAAATAGGTTGCCCCCATACTACTTAGAGCTCTCTGAAGGAGTAACTCACCATCACATCCTCCATCATATCCAACACTGACTCAAGTACTCACATAAACAAAAAGCAACATCTATCTTTCAGCCCCTCACATAGAAACCCGAAGCTCACTTCAGCTGTGTTCAAGTGGTCCATGAATTATGAATTTGTAGAGTGCTTAAATGTTAGCTCTTTTAGTTTGACTATTTCAACTTTTAAAAAGTAGCAAAGCTCTTTCAATAAGATAAAGTTTATTTTTTACACACTACTGTTGGAAATTATTTACATAAAATCTTATAAGATGAGCTAAAGTACAGATACAAAGGTTTAAAAGGATAAAAGATACGTGATGGATCCCACTAGGAAACATTTAGTGTTGTACCATGAGGCAGGCTTGATAAGAGAGCTTATTTAGTCTTAAATTTGAGAGAGAGAGAGGAGGTAGAATCATAGGTAACGGTATTTCGGCTGAATAAAGGTAACTACAGCTGAGTAGAATTGACTGGGAGAGGAGCAAAAAAGACAGTGGAACATCAATGGCAGGAGTTTCTGGGAGTAATTCAGGAGACACAGCAGAGATTCATCCTGAAGAAAAAGAAGCAGGACACAGGAGAATGTGGCAACCATAACTGACTAGGAAGTCAAGGATAGCATAAAAGCAAAAGAGAAAGCAGATGAAGTAGTGAGGAACAGTAAGAAACCAGAGGATTGGGGAAGCTTAAAATGACCAGAGGGCAACAAAAAATTAAGAAATAAGGAGGGAGAAAATTAAATGAGAGTAAATTAACCAGTATTATAAACGAAGACTGTAAGAGTTTCTTTAGATATACAAAGGGCAAAAGAGAGACAGAAATGGACGTTAAACTGCTGGAAAATGACGCTGGAGAGATAGTAGTGGGGAACAAAGAAATGGCTGAGGAACTGAATAATTACTTTGCATCAGTCTTCACAGTGGAAGACACGAGTAATTTCCCAAAAATTCAAGAGAATGGGGGCAGAGCTGAGTATGGCAGACATCACCAAGGCGAAGGTGCTAGAAAAACTAAATGGTCTGAAGGTGGATAAATCACCTGGATCAGATGGACTACGTCACAGAGTTCTGAGGGAGATAGCTGAGGATATAGCGGAGGTGTGAGTAGTAACCTGTTAGGAATCACTAGAATCAGGGATGGTCCAACAGGACTGGAAAATCACTAATATAACACTCCTGTTTAAAAAAGGGAGTAAGGCAAAAGATGTAAAATTACAGACTGATTAGCCTAACCTAGAGTGTGGGTAAGATCCCAGCATCCTTCATAAAGATCGAGATTCCGGAATACTTGGAAGTGTGGGGTGAAATAGGGCAAAGTCAGCATGGTTTCATCAAGAAGAGGTCATGCCTGACAAATCTGCTAGAATTCTTTGAGGTAACAAGCAGCTGCGACCAAAGAGAACCAATGGATGTTATCTGCCTTGACTTCAAGGAGGCCTTTGACAAGGTGTCACACAGAAGGCTACTGAGTAAGATAAGGGCCATGGTGTTAGAGGCAAGGTGCGAGCATAGATAGAAGCTTGGCTGTCTGGCGGAATGCAGATAGTGGGAATAAAAGAATCCTTCTCAGGGTGGCAGCCGGTGACAAATGGTGTTCCGCAAGGCTCAGTGTTGGGACCACAACTTTTCACTTTATACGTTAACAATCTAGATGAAGGAATTGAGGGCTTTCTGGCTATGTTTGCAGACAATACAAAGATAGAGTCATAGAGATGTACAGCATGGAAACGGACCCTTCAGTCCAACCCATCCATGCCGACAAGATATCCCAACCCAATCTAGTCCCACCTGCCAGCACCCGGCCCATATCACTCCAAACCCTTCCTATTTATATACCCATCCAAATGCCTCTTAAATGTGCCTCCACCACATCCTCTGGCAGCTCATTCCATACACGTACCACCCTCTGCATGAAAAACCTGCCCCTTAGGTCTCTTTTACATCTTTCTCCTCTCACCCTAAACCTATGCCCGCTAGTTCTGGACTCCCTGACCCCGGGAAAAGACTTTGTCTATTTATCATATCCATGCCCCTCATAATTTTGTAAACCTCGAGAAGGTCACCCCTCAGCCTCCGATGCTCCAGGGAAAACAGCCCCAGCCTGTTCAGCCTCTCCCTGTAACTCAGATCCTCCAACCCTGGCAACAGCCTTGTAAATCTTTTCTGAACCCTTTCACGTTTCACAACATCTTTCCGATAGGCAGGAGACCAGAATTGCACGCAATATTCCAACAGTGGCCTTACCAATTTCCTGTACAGCTGCAACATGTCCTCCCAACTCCTATACTCAATACTCTGACCAACAAAGGAAAGCATACCAAACGCCTTCTTCACTATCCTATCTACCTGAGACTCCACTTTCAAGGAGTTATGAACCTGAACTCCAGGGTCTCATTGTTCAGCAACACTCCCTAGCACCTTAGCACCTTACTATTAAGTGTACAAGTCCTGCTAAGATTTGCTTTCCCAAAATGCAACACCTCGCATTTATCTGAATTAAACTCCATCTGCCACTTCTTAGCCCATTGGCCCATCTGGTCCAGATCCTGTTGTAATCTGAGGTAACCCTCTTCGCTGTCCATTACACCTCCAATTTTGGTGTCACCTGCAAACTTACTAACTGTACCTCTTATGCTCGCATCGAAACCATTTATATAAATGACAAAAAGTAGAGGGCCCAGTACCGATCCTTGTGGCACTCCACTGGTCACAGGCCTCCAGTCTGTAAAACAACCCTCCACCACCACCCTCTGTCCTCTACCTTTGAACCAGTTCTGTATCCAAATGGCTAGTTCTCCCTGTATTCCTGAGATCTAACCTTGTAATCAGTCTCCCATGGGGAACCTTGTCGAATGCCTTACTGAAGTCCATATAGATCACACCTACTGCTCTGCCCTCATCAATCTTCTTTGTTACTTCTTCAAAAAAACTCAAACAAGTTTGTGAGACTTGATTTCCCACGCACAAAGCCATGTTGACTATCCTGAATCAGTCCTTGCTTTTCCAAATACGTGTACAACCTGTCCCTCAGGATTCCCTCCAACAACTTGCCCACCACCGAGGTCAGGCTCACCGGTCTATAGTTCCCTGGCTAGTCTTTACCGCCCTTCTTAAACAGTGGCACCACGTTTGCCAACCTCCAGTCTTCCGACACCTCACCTGTGACTATTGATTATACAAATATCTCAGCAAGAAGCCCAACAATCACGCCTCTAGCTTCCCACAGTGTTCTCGGGTACACCTGATCAGGTCCTGTGGATTTATCCACCTTTAACCGTTTCAAGACATCCAGCACTTCCTCCTCTGTAATCTGGACATTTTGCAAGATGTCACCATCTATTTCCCTACAGTCTATATCTTCCATATCCTTTTCTACAGTAAGTACTTATGCAAAATAATCATTTAGTATCTCCCCCAATTTCTGCAGCTCCACACAAAGGCCGCCTTGCTGATCTTTGAGGGGCTCTATTCTCTCCCTAGTTACCCTTTTGTCCTTAATATATTTGTAAAAACCCTTCGGATTCTCCTTAATTCTATTTGCCAAAGCAATCTCATGTCCCCGTTTTGCCCTCCTGATTTCCCTCTTAAGTATACTCCTACCTTCTTTATACTCTTCTAAGGGTTCACTTGATCTATCCTGTCTATATCTGACATATGCTTCCTTCTTTTTCTTAACCAAACCCCGAGTTTCTTTAGTCATCCAGCATTCCCTATACATACCAGCCTTCCCTTTCACCCTGACAGGAATATGGATTCTTGTTATCTCATTTCTGAAGGCTTCCCATTTTCCAGCCATCCCTTTTACCTGCAAACATCTGCCTCCAATCAGCTTTCGAAAGTTCTTGCCTAATACCATCAAAATTGGCCTTTCTCCAATTTAGAACTTCAACTTTTAGATCCAGTCCATCCTTTTCCATCACTATTTTAAAATGAATAGAATTATGGTCGCTGGCCCCAAAGTGCTCCCCCACTGACACCTCAGTCACCTGCCTTGCCTTATTTCCCAAGAGTAGGTCAAGCTTTGCACCTTCTCTAGTAGATACATCCACATACTGAATCAGAAAATTGTCTTGTACACACTTAACAAATTTCCTCTCCATCTAAACCCTTAACACTGTGGTAGTCCCAGTCAATGTTTGGAAAGTTAAAATCCCCTACTATAACCACCCTATTATTCTTACAGATAACTGAGATCTCCTTACAAGTTTGTTTCTCAATTTCCCTCTGACTATTGGGGGTCTATAACACAATCCCAATAAGGTGATCATCCCTTTCTTATTTCTCAGTTCCACCCAAATAACTTCCCTGGATGTATTTCCGGGAATATCCTCCCTCAGCACAGCTGTAATGCTATCTCTTATCAAAACTGCCACTCCCCCTCCTCTCTTGCCTCCCTTTCTACCCTACCTGTAGCATTTATATCTTGGAATATTAAACTGCCAGTCCTGTCCATCCCTGTGCCATGTTTCCGTAATTGCTATGATATCCCAGTCCCATGTTCCTGACCATGCCCTGAGTTCATCTGCCTTCCTTGTTAGGTGCCTTGCATTGAAATAAATGCAGTTTAATTTATTGGTCCTACCTTGTTCCTGTCTGCCCTGACTGTAACCCTAACCCTATTGCAGGGACAGGTAGTGTTGAGGAGGCTGCAGAAGGATTTGGACAGTTTAGGAGAATGGGCAAAGAAGTGGCAGATGGAATACAACATGGGAAAGTGTGAGGTCATGCACTTTGTTAGGAAGAATAAAGGCATAGATTATTTTCTAAATGGGGAGAAAATTCAGAAGTCTGAAGTGCAAAGACACTTGGTAGTTCTAGTACAGGTAAAAACAATGACTGCAGATGCTGGAAACCAGATTCTGAATTAGAGTGGTGCTGGAAAAGCACGGCAGTTCAGGCAGCATCCAAGGAGCAGGAAAATCGATGTTTCGGGCAAAAGCCCTTCATCAGGAATAGAGGCAGAGTGCCTGAAGGGCAGAGAGATAAATGAGAGGAGGGTGGAGGGTGGGGGGTGGGGAGAAAGTAGCATAGAGTACAATAGGTGAGTGGGGATGGGGATGAAGGTGATAGGTCAGAGAGGGTGGAGTGGATAGGTGGAAAGGAAGATAGGCAGGTAGGACAGGTCATGGGGATAGTGCTGAGCTGGAAGTTTGGAACTGGGGTGAGGTGGGGGAAGGGGAAATGAGGAAACTGGTGAAGTCCACATTGGTGACCTAGGGTTGAAGTGATCCGAGGCGGAAGATGAGGCGTTCTTCCTCCAGGCGTCTGGTGGTGAGGGAGAGGCGGTGAAGGAGGCCCAGGACCTCCATGTCCTCGGCAGAGTGGGAGTTGGGAATTGAAATGTTGGGCCACAGGGCGGTGTGGTTGATTGGTGCAGGTGTCCCAAAGGTGTTCCCTAAAGCGCTCTGCTCGAAGGCATCCAATCTCCCCAATGTAGAGGAGACCGCATCGGGAGCAACGGATACAATAAATGATATTGGTGGATGTGCAGGTAAAACTTTGATGGATGTGGAAGGCTCCTTTGGGGCTTTGGATGGAGGTGAGGGAGGAGGCGTGGGCGCAGGGTTTGCAATTCCTGCAGTGGCAGGGGAAGGTGCCAGGACGGGAGGGTGGGCTGTTGGGGGACGTGGACTTGACCAGGTAGTCACAGAGGGATCAGTCTTTGCGGAAGGCGGAAAGGGGTGGGGAGGGAAATATATCCCTGCTGGTGGGGTCTTTTTGGAGGTGGCGGAAATGCCAATGGATGATTTGGTTTACGTGAAGGTTGGTAGGGTGGAAGGTGAGCACTGGGGGGGTTCTGTCCTTGTTACTGTTGGAGGGGTGGGGTCTGAGGGCGGAGATGCGAGATGTGGACGAGGCGCATGGGAGGGCATCTTTAACCACGTGGGAAGGGAAATTGTGATCTCTAAATAAGGAGGCCATCTGGTGTGTTCTGTCGTGGAACTGGTCCTCCTGGGAGCAGATACGACGGAGGCGGAGGAATTGGGAATACAGGATGGCATTTTTGCAGGAGGTAGGGTGGGAAGAGGTGTAATCCAGGTAGCTGTGGGAGTCGATGGGTTTGTAAAAAATGTCAGTGTCAAGTCGGTCGTCATTAATGGAGATGGAGAGGTCCAGGAAGGGGAGGGAGGTGTCAGAGATGGTCCAGATAAATTTAAGGTCAGGGTGGAATGTGTTGGTGACATTGATGAATTGCTCAACCTCTTTGCAGGAGCACGAGGTGGCGCCAATGCCGTCATCAATGTAGCGGAGGGAGAGGTGGGGTGTGGTGCCGGTGTAATTATGGAAGATAGACTGTTCTACGTAGCCAACAAAGAGACAGGCATAGCCGGGGCCCATACGGGTGCCCTTGGCTACCCCTCTGGTCTGGAGGAAGTGAAAGGATTCGAAGGAGAAATTGTTACGGGTGAGGACCAGTTCAGCCAAACGAATGAGTGTGTCGGTGAAAGGGTACTGTTGGGGACATCAGGAAAGGAAGAAACGGAGGGCTTGGAGGCCCTGGTCATGGCGGATGGAGGTGTAGAGGGATTGGATATCCATGGTGAAGATGAGGCGTTGGGGGCCGGGCGGCACTCTGCCTCTATTCCTGATGAAGGGCTTTTGCTCGAATCATCGATTTTCCTACTCCTCTGATGCTGCCTGAACTGCTGTGCTTTTCCAGCACCAATCTAATCCAGTTCTAGTCCAAGATTCGCTCAAGGTACACTTGCAGATCGAGTCAGTAGTTAGGAAAACAAATGCAATGACAGGATTTATTCCGAGAGTACTTGAATACAAAAGCAGGGATGTCCTTCTGAGGTTCTGGTCAGGCGACATTTGTGGCATTTTGCACAGTTTTGGATGTATTGGCCTGAAGTGTATTCAGAGGAGATTCATGAGAATAGCCCCAGGAATGAACAGCTTAACATATGACGTTCTACAGGTCTCCACTCAATGGAGTTTAGAAGGATGAGGAGGGATCTAATTGGAACATACAGAATACTGAATGGGCTGAACAGAGTGGATGTTGGGAAGATGTCCTAGGAAAGACTCAGATCCGAGGGCACAGCCTTAGAGTAAAAGGGAAAATCTTTTAGAATGGAGAGAAGGAGAAATTTCTTCAGTCAGAGAGTGGTGAATCTATGGAATTCACTGCCACAGAAGGCTGTGGAGCCCGGTCATTGAGTATATTTAAGATGGAGGTAGGTAGGTTCCTGATTGTAAAGGGGAATTTGGGTTATGGGGAGAAAGTAGGAGAATGGGGTTGAGAAACTTATCAGCCATGAGTGAACGGCAGAGCAGACTCGATGAGCTGAATGGCCTAACGTTTGCTCCTATGTCTAATGGCCTAAATGAGCAGAAAACAGCTGTTGATGATGTCTACAATCAGATTGTTAGAGGTTTACTTGCAAAGGTGAACTGAGCAGAACAATGGGATATGAAAAAACAAAATGTTTTGTGTTTTTCATTAATTCTACAGTCACAGCTTTTACAGATTGCCTGGAGTCTTTCTGAAGATTTTGAATTTCTAGATGCCTTCTTCCTTGTGTTTGATTAGGCTGTGAATCCTCTTCCTGATAGGAGTCAAAGTTCTTCTCAGCAGAGAATGGTTGTTCAGAGATAGGTTCATCCAGATCAAAATCGATGCAGTAAGCTCCCATATTACATAGAAAATTAGAAACCAGGACCAAGAGTAAGTCATTCAGCCCTTCAAGCCTTCAGCTTGATCCTCAAGCTCAACACCATACTCCCATTTTCATTCCATGCCCTTTGACACTTTTACTGTAAAGGTAAAAGATTATTGATCTCTTTCTTGAATATACTCAGTGACCCAGTCAAGAATTCCACATATTGACCACACTGTATGTGAAGAAATGTTTCCTCGTCTTAGTCCTAAATGGTCTATCCATATCCTGCAATTTACATCTGGTTCTAGACTCCCTAACAAAGTGAAATGCTCTCCCTGCATCTAGTTTGTCTTGTTGGAATTTTAAGTATTTCAATAGATCCCATCTCATTCTTCTTGACACCAGTTAATATAGGCCCAGACAAACCAACTCCTCCTCTTAGGACAGTCCTTATAATATATTGGGTTGACCGAAGACGAAGGTCGAGACCCATCTGCTCCTAATCCCCCTATAATCTCTCTATGCACAGTCATTATTAGATTAAATTAGATTACTTTACAGTGTGGAAACAGGCTCTTGGGCCCAACAAGTCCACACCGACCCGCCGAAGCGCACCCACCTACACCCATTCCCCTACACTTACCCCTTACCTAACACTACGGACAATTTAGCATGTCCAATTCACCTGACCTGCACATCTTTGGACTGTGGGAGGAAACCGGAGCACCTGGAGGAAACCCACGCTGACACGGGGAGAATGTGCAAACTCCACACAGTCAGTCGCCTGAGGCGGGAATTGAACCCGGGTCTCTAGCGCTGTGAGGCAGCAGTGCTAACCACTGTGCCACCGTGCCGCCGTATCACCTCTTTATTGCCAACTTTGCTTCTGGAGCCATGACTCACCTTCTCTCAGCCTAGTATAAATACCTCCCTATTTTTCCCTTTTTTTAGCTTTGACAAAGGGTCAGTTAGACACGAAATGTCAGCTCTTTTCTCTCCTTACAGCTGCCAGACCTGCTGAGATTTTCCAGCATTTTCTCAATTTGCTTTTATCGAGACCCATCTAGTTCTTCAACTGAGAAGATTAATTTTTATTTCCAAACCATTAAACTGGATGTCTTTCAGGTCAGGTTGCAATGAGAAAGGAAGTGCTAATCACACATCTGGGAAACCGTTTTCAAGGAGTCCAACAGTGTGGAGACAGCCCAAACTGGTCCACACCAACCCAATTTTCCTGCAGTTGGCCCTTATCCTTCTAAACTTTTCTTATCTGTGTATTTGTCCAAATGACTTCTTGATGTTGGTAATGCACTGCTTCAAACACTTAGGCTGGCAGCACATTCCATATGTGTATCACTCTCTGAGTAAAAATTGGTTTCTTTTTCTTCTTTCCCCTCTAACCTTAACCTGATGCCCTCTAGACCTCAATTCCCCAACCCTGGGAAAAAGTGCATTCACCCTATCCATGCCTCTCATGGTCTTTTACACTTCTATAAGACACCCAATCAGTCTTCTACAGTCTAAACAAAAATGTTCGAGCTTGTCCAACTTCTCCCACTAACTCAGACCATTGGGTCCTGGCAACATCCTTTTAAATTTATTCTGCACTCTTTCCAATTTAATAACATCCTTTCTACAGCAAGGTGACCAAAACTGAACACACTACTCCAAGTGAGATCTCACCAATGTCCTATATAACTCTAACATAATTCCCAACTTCTCTACTCAATGCCCTGACTGATGAAGGCCAGGGTGTAGGATCCTAAAAAATAAGAGAAAGTCAAAACCAAAAACAATTTTACTTTTTTCCAAGAATAGAAACAAAGTTCTGTGTGCTGGATGGAGCATATTCAAAGCAGTCTACAAAGTGTCCATCTACTGAACATAATCGCACAAAAGTGATGAGATCAGTATTAGTTCATTTAAATATACTACATACACCGTACAAAGATGATTCGAAAGGCCACCACAGTTAAAGTAGAGAAGCTTCTATTCTCAAGAAAGGATCTTAAAAATGGTCTAAGCTTAAGCAGTGAAAAAGATCTAGCAAGGCCACACCAGCAGTAATGTGAACAGTTCTGGACACCACATCTTTGAAGGCTATATTGGTTTAGAAATACAGAACAGATTTGTCAGAATAAAATTGAATGAGATTGGAATTTAGAGTTTAAAGGTGTTTTGATTAAAGTTCCAAAATATTGTTTTTCTTTGTCTATCACATCTATTCTCAATGTCAGCTGATTATAGAGTCTTTGAATAAGGAGAAAGTGAGGACTGCAGATCTGGAGATCAGAGCTGAAAAATGTGTTGCTGGAAAAGCGCAGCAGGTCAGGCAGCATCCAAGGGGCAGGAGAATCGACGTTTCGGGCATAAAGAAGGGCTTATGCCTGAAACATCGATTCTCCTGCTCCTTGGATGCTGCCTGACCTGCTGCGCTTTTCCAATAACACATTTTTCATCTTTGAGTAAGGAGCACAGTCTACAAATTGATAGGGAATTCAATTCAGATGTGAAATAAGGAACAGTTCTACACAAAATGTGGGAGGGGTTTGAAACTCTACAAATGTCAATTGATGCAGGAGCAGCTGCATATTTTAAATTGAAGATTAACAGATGTCTATTATCCAATGCAAGAAGGGATAAGGATGCACACATGAGGTTAAATGTATCTAGACAGATGTAAGAATGGGAGGGAGCAAAGGGATAGATACTTAGACTACAGATACTATCTCACGGCAGGTTTGGATAGAGGATCTGGATCTACACAGGCTTGGAGGGCCGAAGAGCCTGTTCCTGTAATTTTCTTTGTTCTTAGGTTTCAGCTTAGCTAAAATTTCATTCAGTGGTGAAACAGGCTTGATGAACTAAATATGCTATATCCTGTATGGGCAGCACAGTGGTTAGCACTGCTGCCTCACAGTACCAGAGACCCGGGTTCAATTCCCGACTCAGGCGACTGACTGTGTGGAGTTTGCACATTCTCCCCGTGTCTGTGTGGGTTTCATCTGGGTGCTCCGGTTTCCTCCCACAGTCCAAAGATGTGCAGGTCAGGCGAACTGGCCATGCAAAATTGTCCGTAGTGTTAGGTAAGGGGTAAATGTAGGGTTATGGGTGGGTTGCGCTTCAGCGGGTCTGTGTGGACTTGTTGGGCCAAAGGGCCTGTTTCCACACTGTAAAGTAATCTAATCTAATCTAAAACGCAAGTGAACCAAGAAGGTTAAAAAGAAGCATGTAACTCAATGTATAGTAGTTGCTGAGGGACAGGGTTTTCTCTTGACAGCTCAAACACTGCCTACATGCTGGCATGCTTTATTGCGATTATACAACCTCAGACCAGACATAACAGCTGAAAATAAGATAAAGAAGGGAAAAAAAAACTCTACTCCCTAAGTCCTTGCATGGACCAAATTAGCTGGTAATAGATTAAATAATCTAATGCATCTGCATACCTCCTGTCAACTAAATATACATGAATATCCTGCTGAAACTGAAATGAATGTTAACTGGTTACATTGTGATTGCAGCATATTGCTGGGAAGATCCCGCAGTTCCCTGAATGATTGTGGCAACAGGATGAAGCCAAGGAAGAGACTGCAGATAGGTGCACTGCTAGATAGTTTATTTGATACCTTGCAGTTTCACTCATCACTCAATGTCATTTTTTTAAAGTCTGAGAAACGTTCTAGAGTTTGAGAACATTTGTGCTTACCTGAAAGTTCTGCTGCCCATTTATCACTATCAGAATAATCAAACTCCAGGTCAGGTGATTCAGAGAAACCCTGTAGAGGTCACAGGGAAAGAAACATCAGAAAACATTCGCTTACACAAAAGGGAGAAAATCAGATACTGTAATATCATAAAACAGCTATTTGAACGCCAGACATCAGCACTTGAGAAAGGAACAGAGTAGGGTTTTTGTTTGGGCTGGGGGAAGCAGTGCAGTGACAGAGAGCAAGAGTACAAGCACAGATACAATCAATATTCCTAAATAGACAACAAGTCGGGAATGTGACTAGTCATCCATAGGCAGATGGAGGTGAATAATTGAATTATGATAAAATGAAGGACAGTGGATGCTGGAGATCTGAAACAAACAAAAACAGAAATGGCTGGAGAAAGTCAGCACATCGGACATCATCTTACAGAAAAAACAGAATTAATGTTTCAACTCGAGTTTCAACTTAATTGTACTCTCTCCACAAATACTACTAAACCTGCTGAGTTTCTCCAGCAATTTCAATTTGTTTGTAACTGAATAATGATAAACAAGATATAAATGATTTGGATGTCAGCATAAGGGGTACAGTTAGTAAGTTTGCAGATGACACCAAAATTGGAGGAGTATTGGGTAGCGAAGAAGGTTACCTCAGTTTACAACGGGATCTTGATCAGATGCGCCAATGGGCTGAAAAGTGGCAGATGGAGTTTAATTTAGATAAATGCAAGGTGCTGCATTTTGGGAAAGCAAATCTTATACACTTAATGGTAAGGTCCTAGGGAGTGTTGCTGAACAAAGAGACCATGGAGTGCAGGTTCATAGCTCCTTGAAAGTAGAATCGCATGTAGATAGGATAGTGAAGGCGGCATTTGGTATACTTTCCTTTATCAGTCAGAGTATTGAGTACAGGAGTTGGGAGGTCATGTTGCGGCTGGTCAGGACATTGGTTTAGGCCACTGTTGGAATATTGCGTGCAATTCTGGTCTCCTTCCTATAGGAAGAATGTCGTGAAACTTGGAAGGGTTCAGAAAAGATTTACAAGGAAGTTGCCAGGGTTGGAGGATTTGAACTATAGGGAGAGGTTGAATAGGCTAGGGCTGTTTTCCCTGGAGCGTCAGAGGCTGAGGGATGATCTTATACAGGTTTATAAAATCATGAGGAACATGGATAGGATAAGTAGACAAAGTCTCTTCCCTGGGGTGGGGGAGTCCAGAACTAGAGGGTATAGGTTTTGGGTGAGAGGGCAATGATATAAAAGAGATTTAAGGGGAAATTTTTTTCATGCAGAGGATGGTACGTGTATGGAATGAGCTGCCAAAGGAAGCGGTGGAGGCTGGTACAATTGCAACATTTTAAAGACATTTGGGTGTATGGGTGTATGAATAGAAACGGTTTGGCGGGATATGAGCTGGGTGCTGGCAGGTGGGACTAGATTGGGTTGGGATATCTAGTTGACATGAGCAAGTTGGACCGAAGGGTCCGTTTCCATAGTGTACATTCTCTATGATCTTTAACTCTCTCTCGCCTTGTGCAGTTGTCAAGACAAAGTGAACCTACGATCATGGGTCATTTGGATGAGTTATGAATACTAATCAGCTGTCATTCATGCAATGGTTAGATGAATAATGCTTGATTAAACATGTATATAATTCATTTGGACCAGATGTTTCAAGTTGAAAACCCAATTCTTTCTAAGAGGTCTCTGATGTCATCTCACCTGTGGCATCAGAGACTGCCATAAGACAATATCACAAAAATCTACATCTGCAGATAAGTAGATTAAATTTGCAACAGTAACTTAAGAAATTGAATTTGGTGAACACACATGAGCTATAGACAATAGACAATAGACAATAGATGCAGGAGTAGGCCATTCTGCCCTTCGAGCCTGCACCGCCATTCAATATGATCATGGCTGATCATTCCTAATCAGTATCCTGTTCCAGCCTTATCTCCATACCCCTTGACTCCACTATCTTTAAGAGCTCTATCCAATTCTTTCTTAAAAGAATCCAGAGACTGGGCCTCCACTGCCCTCTGGGGCAGTGCATTCCACACAGCCACCACTCTCTGGGTGAAGTAGTTTCTCCTCCAAGTGCTCCTGCACTTGCTGTTTTTATTTCAGATCTCAAGTAGTCACAGTATTTTGTATTAACCCTTTAATATTGGCTCAGCATTTTTTTGGCCAAATTGAATCACATTGCTTGTAGTCAACTCAAATCCTCAGATACAGATTTACAGCACAGGTGACAGCCATTTGGCCCATCATGTCTCGATCAGTTAACAAACGTCTGATCCTTCTTATCCTATTTTCCATCCCTGGATGCTATGAAAATGTGTTTTTCTGGAACAGCCACCCTTTCAGGCAGAGTGGTCCAGACTTCCAGCACCCACTGAGTGAAAAAAATTCTCAATACTCTGCTTAGCTTTCTACCTCTACCCCCTTCATTATTGACCCCTACGCTAATGAAAAACATGCCTTGCTATCCAGCATATACACTTGAATCGTACATACCTCTAACCCCAATCAACATTTGCTGTTCCAGGAAAAATCTATTTCAGTCTGCCCAATCTTTCCTCATTTCCTTCCTGTAATTTATAGCTATCCTCTGCACAATTTATCACTGCACCAACTTATACCATCCAGGAATGGCTTCATCATACCCCTGTACACAAGGTACATCTCAGACAGCAAAGGCCCCAGCGCTGTACTGAACCTGTACAGGAACCCCAGTACTGACCCCAATGGAAACAGATTTCCATTCTCAGAAACATCCCTCTACCATCACCCTCAGCTTTCTCACCCAATTTTGGATCAAATGGGCCACTTGTCTTGGATCCTATGAGCTCTAAGTTTCTTGACCATCGTGCCAGTGAAACTTAATGAAGAGACTCTGGCAAACTGTCACCTAAATCGGAAATGTTAACTATGCCCTCGTCCATGAATTACATAAAATTAATATACAAGTAAAATAGATAATGAGGAGGACAAATAGAATATGGTGATTATTGCTTTAAAAATAGAATATAAAAATAGAGAAGCGTTATTGTGGGGAACTGTGTACAGTTTTGTTCCCCTTATCCCACTCCATCTAAACAAACAACCAGACTCCGCCCCTCCCCCTCCCTTCCTCAGACTCTGCCCCTCCCCACTCCCCCAGACTCTACCCCCCCTCCCTCCCACCACAAATGCTGCCCTTCCCCCTCCCTCCCCCAGACTCCACACCCCCCCAGATTCCACCCCTCCCCCTCCCTCCCCCAGACACCGCCCCTCCCCCTCCGCCTCCCTCCGAGCCACCGCCCCTCCCCCTCCCT
>NC_092783.1:65899410-65911910 GCF_047496795.1 Chiloscyllium punctatum
AGGGCCAGAGAGAGAGAGAGAGAGAGAGAGAGCGAGAGAGAGAGACAGCGAGCGAGTGAGCAGAGGGACAGAGAGAGAGAGAGAGAGAGAGAGAGCGAGCGAGCGAGTGAGTGAGCAGAGGGACAGAGAGCGAGAGAGAGCGAGTGAGCAGAGGGCCAGAGAGAGAGAGAGAGAGAGAGAGAGAGAGAGAGAGAGCGAGCAGAGGGACAGAGAGAGAGAGAGAGAGAGAGAGCGAGCGAGCAGAGGGCCAGAGAGAGAGAGAGAGAGAGAGAGAGCGAGCGAGTGAGTGAGCAGAGGGACAGAGAGAGAGAATGAGCAGAGGGCCAGAGAGAGAGAGAGAGAGAGAGAGAGAGAGAGCGAGCGAGCAGAGGGCCAGAGAACGAGAGAGAGCGAGAGAGAGAGAGAGAGAGAGAGAGAGAGAGCGAGAGACCATTAGCAGAGGCAGCCCCCTGATGGGACGGTTAGAGTCTTGAGCCCAGAGAGCTCACTCTCTGAGTGAAGAAATATAACCTCGCTTCAGTCCAAAAAGGCTGATACCCACACCCACTCCCCCCCACCGTTCGACATTCTCTAGTTGTAGACAAGACAGAGACAGCACTGCCACATTGACCTACTCCAAACATTATACTTCGGAATCAAATCACTCTCTCACACGTCTGAATTCAAGGGATGACCAGCCCATTTGTTTCAATACCCCCCATGATCATGTAAACAGAGACACTGTGGAGACGTTGTTGTGCACTACATCCCTGAGTTACAGCTTGTACACACAGCCTTTGGGTTCATCAGTCAGAGCACCCTCACTGAGCTACAGCGTGAGTCACTAAACACAGCAGAGAGTCATCGGAGATAGAGGGTCTTGGCTTGAGACTCACGCCAAAGGCTTGACCCCAGTCAGGTCTCAGTGACAAGCACTCAGGGAGGGCCAAGCTGTCGGAGGGGTCAGTGCTGGGGGAGGGCCACACTGTCAGAGGGTCAGTGCTGAGGGAGGGCCACACTGTCAGAGGGTCAGGGCTGAGGGAGGGCCACAGTGTCAGAGGGTCAGTGCTGAGGGAGTACCACGCTGTCAGAGAGTCAGCGCTGAGGGAGGGCCACAGTGTCAGAGGGTCAGTGCTGAGGGAGTACCACGCTGTCAGAGAGTCAGCGCTGAGGGAGTACCACGCTGTCAGAGAGTCAGTGCTGAGGGAGTACCACGCTGTCAGAGAGTCAGCGCTGAGGGAGTACCACGCTGTCAGAGAGTCAGCGCTGAGGGAGTACCACGCTGTCAGAGAGTCAGTGCTGAGGGAGTACCACGCTGTCAGAGAGTTAGCGCTGAGGGAGTACCACATTGTCAGAAGGTCAGGGCTGAGGGAGTGCCACTCTGTCAAAGGATCAGTGCTGAGGGAGTGCCACATTGTCAGAGGGTCAGTGTTGCGATGGGGCAACACTGTCAGAGGGTCAGTACTGAGGGAGGGCCACACTGTCAGAGGGTCAGCGCTGAGGGAGTGCCACTCTGTCAAAGGATCAGTGCTGAGGGAGTGCCACACTGTCAGAGGGTCAGGGCTGAGGAAGTGCCATTTGGTCAGAGGGTCAGTGCTGAGGGAGCACCCCGCTGTCAGAGGGTCAGTCCTGAGGGAGCGCCACACTGTCAGAGGGTCAGGGCTGAGGGAGCACTGCACTGTCAGAGGGTCAGCGCTGAAGGAGTGCCGCACTGTCGGAGGGTCAGCGCTGAGGGAGGGCCACACGGCAGAGGGTCAGGGCTGAGGGAGGGCCACACTGGCAAAGGTCAGTGCTGAGGGAGGGCCACACTGTCAGAGGGTCAGCGCTGAGGGAGTGCCGCACTGTCAGAGGGGTCAGGGCTGAGGGAGTGCCGCACTGTCAGAGGGGTCAGTGCTGAGGGAGTGCCACACTGTCAGAGGGGTCAGGGCTGAGGGAGTGCCGCACTGTCAGAGGGGTCAGGGCTGAGGGAGTGCCACACTGTCAGAGGGGTCAGGGCTGAGGGAGTGCCGCACTGTCAGAGGGGTCAGGGCTGAGGGAGTGCCACACTGTCAGAGGGTCAGGGCTGAGGGAGTGCCGCACTGTCAGAGGGGTCAGGGCTGAGGGAGTGCCGCACTGTCAGAGGGGTCAGGGCTGAGGGAGTGCCGCACTGTCAGAGGGGTCAGGGCTGAGGGAGTGCCGCACTGTCAGAAGGGTCAGGGCTGAGGGAGTGCTGCACTGTCAGAGGGGTCAGTGCTGAGGGAGTGCCACACTGTCAGAGGGGTCAGGGCTGAGGGAGTGCCGCACTGTCAGAGGGGTCAGGGCTGAGGGAGGGCCACACTGTCAGATGGTCAGTGCTGGGGGAGTGCCGCACTGTCAGAGGGGTCAGGGCTGAGGGAGGGCCGCACTGTCAGAGGGTCAGGGCTGAGGGAGTGCCGCACTGTCAGAGGGGTCAGGGCTGAGGGAGTGCCACACTGTCAGAGGGGTCAGGGCTGAGGGAGGGCCACACTGTCAGATGGTCAGTGCTGGGGGAGTGCCGCACTGTCAGAGGGGTCAGGGCTGAGGGAGGGCCGCACTGTCAGAGGGTCAGGGCTGAGGGAGTGCCGCACTGTCAGAGGGGTCAGGGCTGAGGGAGTGCCGCACTGTCAGAGGGGTCAGGGCTGAGGGAGTGCCGCACTGTCAGAGGGGTCAGGGCTGAGGGAGTGCCGCACTGTCGGAGGGGCAGTGCTGAGGGAGTGCCACACTGTCAGAGGGGTCAGGGCTGAGGGTGGGCCACACTGTCAGAGGGGTCAGGGCTGAGGGAGGGCCACACTGTCAGAGGGTCAGGGCTGAGGGAGGGCCACACTGTCAGAGGGTCAGGGCTGAGGGAGGGCCACACTGTCAGAGGGGTCAGGGCTGAGGGAGTGCCACATTGTCAGAGGGTCAGTGCTGAGGGAGCGCGACACTGTCAGAAGGTCAGCGCTGAGGGAGTGCCATGCTGTCAGAGGGGTCAGTGCTGAGGGAGTGCCATGCTGTCAGAGGGGTCAGTGCTGAGGGAGTGCCACACTGTCAGAAGGTCAGCGCTGAGGGAGTGCCACTCTGTCAAAGGATCAGTGCTGAGGGAGTGCCACACTGTCAGAGGGTCAGGGCTGAGGAAGTGCCATTTGGTCAGAGGGTCAGTGCTGAGGGAGCACCCCGCTGTCAGAGGGTCAGTCCTGAGGGAGCGCCACACTGTCAGAGGGTCAGGGCTGAGGGAGCACTGCACTGTCAGAGGGTCAGCGCTGAAGGAGTGCCGCACTGTCGGAGGGTCAGCGCTGAGGGAGGGCCACACGGCAGAGGGTCAGGGCTGAGGGAGGGCCACACTGGCAAAGGTCAGTGCTGAGGGAGGGCCACACTGTCAGAGGGTCAGCGCTGAGGGAGTGCCGCACTGTCAGAGGGGTCAGGGCTGAGGGAGTGCCGCACTGTCAGAGGGGTCAGTGCTGAGGGAGTGCCACACTGTCAGAGGGGTCAGGGCTGAGGGAGTGCCGCACTGTCAGAGGGGTCAGGGCTGAGGGAGTGCCACACTGTCAGAGGGGTCAGGGCTGAGGGAGTGCCGCACTGTCAGAGGGGTCAGGGCTGAGGGAGTGCCACACTGTCAGAGGGTCAGGGCTGAGGGAGTGCCGCACTGTCAGAGGGGTCAGGGCTGAGGGAGTGCCGCACTGTCAGAGGGGTCAGGGCTGAGGGAGTGCCGCACTGTCAGAGGGGTCAGGGCTGAGGGAGTGCCGCACTGTCAGAAGGGTCAGGGCTGAGGGAGTGCTGCACTGTCAGAGGGGTCAGTGCTGAGGGAGTGCCACACTGTCAGAGGGGTCAGGGCTGAGGGAGTGCCGCACTGTCAGAGGGGTCAGGGCTGAGGGAGGGCCACACTGTCAGATGGTCAGTGCTGGGGGAGTGCCGCACTGTCAGAGGGGTCAGGGCTGAGGGAGGGCCGCACTGTCAGAGGGTCAGGGCTGAGGGAGTGCCGCACTGTCAGAGGGGTCAGGGCTGAGGGAGTGCCACACTGTCAGAGGGGTCAGGGCTGAGGGAGGGCCACACTGTCAGATGGTCAGTGCTGGGGGAGTGCCGCACTGTCAGAGGGGTCAGGGCTGAGGGAGGGCCGCACTGTCAGAGGGTCAGGGCTGAGGGAGTGCCGCACTGTCAGAGGGGTCAGGGCTGAGGGAGTGCCGCACTGTCAGAGGGGTCAGGGCTGAGGGAGTGCCGCACTGTCAGAGGGGTCAGGGCTGAGGGAGTGCCGCACTGTCGGAGGGGCAGTGCTGAGGGAGTGCCACACTGTCAGAGGGGTCAGGGCTGAGGGTGGGCCACACTGTCAGAGGGGTCAGGGCTGAGGGAGGGCCACACTGTCAGAGGGTCAGGGCTGAGGGAGGGCCACACTGTCAGAGGGTCAGGGCTGAGGGAGGGCCACACTGTCAGAGGGGTCAGGGCTGAGGGAGTGCCACATTGTCAGAGGGTCAGTGCTGAGGGAGCGCGACACTGTCAGAAGGTCAGCGCTGAGGGAGTGCCATGCTGTCAGAGGGGTCAGTGCTGAGGGAGTGCCATGCTGTCAGAGGGGTCAGTGCTGAGGGAGTGCCATGCTGTCAGAGGGGTCAGTGCTGAGGGAGTGCCACACTGTCAGAAGGTCAGCGCTGAGGGAGGGCCACACTGTCAGAGGGGTCAGTGCTGGGGGAGCACCGCACTGTCAGAGGGTCAGGGCTGAGGGAGGGCCACATTGTCAGAGGGTCAGGGCTGAGGGAGGGAAACACTGGCAGAGGATCAGTGCTGAGGGAGGGCCACACTGTCGGAGGGTCAGGGCTGAGGGTGGGCCACACTGTCAGAGGGGTCAGTGCTGAGGGTGGGCCACACTATCAAAGGATCAGTGCTGGGGGAGTGCCACACTGTCAGAAGGTTAGGGCTGAGGAAGTGCCATTTGGTCAGAGGGTCAGTGCTGAGGGAGCACCCCGCTGTCAGAGGGTCAGTGCTGAGGGAGTGCTGCTCTGTCAGAGGGTCAGTGCTGAGGGAGCACCCCGCTGTCAGAGGGTCAGTGCTGAGGGAGTGCTGCTCTGTCAGAGGGTCAGTGCTGAGGGAAAGCCACACTGTCAGAGAGTCAGTGCTGAGAGAGCACCGCGCTGTCAGAGAGTCAGTGCTGAGGGAGCACCCCGCTGTTGGAGGGTCAGGGTTGAGGGGGTGCCACTCGGTCCGAGGGTCAGTGCTGAGGGAGCACCCCGCTGTCGGAGGGTCAGTGCTGAGGGAGCACCCCGCTGTCGGAGGGTCAGTGCTGAGGGAGTGCTGCTCTGTCAGAGGGTCAGTGCTGAGGGAAAGCCACACTGTCAGAGAGTCAGTGCTGAGAGAGCACCCCGCTGTCGGAGGGTCAGTGCTGAGGCTGCATTCGGAGACCGACACTGTCAGAGTGAGGAGTGCTGAGGGAGGATTGCAGTGTTTGGAGCAGCCATAATGACGAATCCCCGAGCCACCAGGACAGGACTGGTACTGAATGAATTCTGACTGAAGTAGAGAGTTTGTTCGGATCTGGGATTTCCAGAGAAACTTTCAGAAGCGGAGCGCGAATGGGGAAAGAGTTAAAGGGGCCACGGCGGAAAACTAATTGGAACAACCGTTACAAATAACCCGCGCGGTCAAGTGGCTTTCTGTGCTGTAAGAGTTAAATTGTTGACCCACAGGCAGGCACACAGAAGGGAGGGCGAATGGGAACCGAGGGTGTCTGTCACTTACCTTCTGGTAAGAGCTTGCCGGGGTCTGACTGGACACTGGGCTGTGGATGAGACCAGGTTTGTTGAGCCTCATGTTCTGCATCTGGGCTGGGCTCGGGGCGATCACTCGCTGGGACATCAGCAACTGTGGCAAGGTGCTGTTGGGAACTGACCTGATAACCGGGTGACCCTGCTCAACCAGGCGCGAGAGACACACACAGAGAGAGAGAGAGAGAGAGGGAGGGAGGGAGAGAGAGAGTGAGCAAAGGCTTCAAACACACAGACTGACGGACACCGCTCCCACCGCTGTCTTCATCCCCCCCCCCCTCGCCCGCCCTGGGACAGCTGGGAATGGGCACCGGTCATCTATCCTCACCTGTAATCTTCGGGCACTTTGCGGGAACAGGCGCGGAAGAGGGAGGAGGGGGAGACAGTCCAAAAAATGAATAGGGGGGTGTGAGAACTAGAGAAATCGGGTGCATGGTAGGGGGGGGGGGGGGGAGAGAAAAACAGACAAATGTGAAACGGGGGGAGACAGAGAGAGATGGGAAGAGGGGAGTGATAGAGACAGAGAGAGAGAGAGGCAGAATGAGGAGGGGAGATATATAGGTTTATATATTTTTAATATATATGAGACAGAGACGGGGAGGTGGGGAGAGATGGGGAGGAGGGGAGAGAGAGAGAGATTATATATTTTATATACATATATAGATAGAGAGAGAGAGACGGGGGAGGAGGGAGAGAGATGGGGAGGAGGGGGGAGAGAGAGAGAGAGGGACAGGGGGAGGTGGTGTGAGAGAGAGAGAGGCGGGGGGAGGGAGAGAGAGAGAGAGAGATCAGGAGGTGGAAGAGAGATTAGGAGGAGGGGAGAGAGAGAGAGAGGTGGGCAGAGGGAGAGACAGAGGAAATTACACGTGAAGTCAGAGTGAGAGAAATAAGAGAGGTGGACAAAGACACAGACCGAAGGAAGACAGGAGGAGAGGGTAAGAGTGCCAGAGAAAGAGAGGGGGAGAGTAAGTGATGAAGAGATGTGTGTGAGAGAGAGAGAGAGAGAGAGAGAGAAAGGAGGGAAGATGGGGTAGGAGAGAAGTGGAGACGGAGAGAGAAAGGAGTGTGGCAGGGAGAGTGAGAGAAAGAGGAAGGAGAATGAAGAGGAAACTGAGAGTGGGGGAGTGGAGAAGATGTGCTGGGTGAGCTGTTTCCTGCTGCCTAGCTGTGTCAATCCCTGGTCGGTTTCTGATGGACAGAGAAACAGGCCCTTCCAGGTGTTGTCTGGAACCTGTGCTCCCAGAGTATTAGCCTGAGCCCTCTGCCTTCTCTCCAGGACATTCCCACGATGCTACCGGCTTTCCCAGAGACCTGGACAAAACACCATGCAGTCAGTCAGCAAGCACCCCCCCCCCCGCTCCTCATCTCCCCACGAGGGGAAGGGTTCATCAACCAAACCCTGGGTAATGGGGGTCCCACGACCCCTCTCACTGCCTCGTGGTTTATTTTTCTGGGGTTTGGGTGAGGGAGGGGGCTTTGGCAGATGTGGCTCCTGCCGGCCCCCCCCGGTGCTGCACTGACCTGAGATCCTCGCAGGTTCTGAGGGTCCAATACCTGAGGGATGGGCCGCGACGGTGGCTTGGACAGCATCTGCTGGCTGCCTGGAGCCAGCGAGGACTGGATGACAGACGGCGCATTCTGCACAACCGGCACCTTTGGGGAACGAAGTGAGTGTGAGAGAGATAGAGAGAGAGAGAGAGAGAGAGAGAGAGAGGTGGGGAGAGGGAGAGGGTGGAGGAAGAGAGAGACAGTGGTGGGGGGGAAGGGAGAGAGAGAGACAGGGTGGGAGAGAGAGAGACAGTGGGGGAGGGGAAGGGAGAGAGAGAGGTGGAGAGAGAGAGGCGGGGAGAGAGAGAGAGAGAGCGAGACGGGGTGAAGAGAGAGGGGGGGAGAGACGGGGTGGGAGAGAGAGAGACAGTGGGGGGCGAAAGGAGAGAGAGAGAGAGAGAGGCGGGGAGAGAGAGAGGGTGGAGGAAGAGAGAGAGACAGTGGGAGGGGAAGGGAGAGAGAGAGAGAGACGGAGAGAGAGAGGCGGGGAGAGAGAGAGAGAGACGGGGTAGGAGAGAGAGACAGTGGGAGGGGGAGGGGGGAGAGAGAGAGAAACGGGGTGGGAGAGAGAGACAGTGGGGGGGGGAGCAGAGACAGGGGGGAGGGAGAGAGAGACAGAGAGAGAGAAGGGGAGGAAGAGAGAAAGAGAGAGACGGGGTGAAGAGAGAGAAGGGGAGAGACCGAGAGGAGGGGGAGGGAGAGAGAGACGGAGTGAAGAGAGGGGGGAGAGAGAGAGAGACAGTGGGAGGGGGAGGGGGGAAGAGAGAGAGAGAGGGAGAGAGAGACAGAAAAAAATGTGGGGGGAGAGAGAGAGGCGGGGGGAGAGTGAGAGAGAGAGGGGGAGGGGGTGAGAGAGAGAGACGGGCAGGGAGAGAGAGAGATGTGGGAGAGAGAGAGAGAGAGAGAGAGAGACGGGGAGGGAGAGAGAGAGACGGGGAGGGAGAAGAGAGAAAGAAGGGGAGAGAAAGAGAAAAAGAGACGGGGGGGAGAGAGAGAGAGAGAGAGAGAGAGAGAGAGAGAGAGAGAGAGACAGGGAGGGGGGAGAGAGAAAGAGAGAGAGCATCATTAGCCAGTGGGAGCCGATAGCCTTTGTGCTCATGGTCCTCCCTCTGCACACCTGTCATTGCCTTCACTCCCCTCCACAGCCCAGCCTAGCTCAATCGACGCCCCTACCTCAGGCTCCGGGCCTGCTCTTCCTCACAGGTGGATCCTCAGCCTGAAATAATCGCATTGCGTTTTCTCTCTCTCTCTCGCCCTCTGCAAAAGAACTGCCCCATTCAGCCCATCCTGGTCAAGAGCGATCCTGTTCCGACTTGAAAGCCTCGATTGAACCTGCTACCTACCGCCCACGCTCTCCCCGCTGCATTACTGACCCGAACCCCCTCAAACTGGCTTCTCCTCGCGTCTCCAAGGCAACTTCCCATCGATCGCCCTCAATCTGTGACCATCGGGTTCTCAACCATACCCCCTCCCCTCCCCCGGCCCCCGTGAGGAACAGTTTCTCCCTCTCTGCTCTGCGCACACCCCGCGTGATTTTGAAACCCCAACCAAATCTTCGCCAGAACAGCACCCGGGCTTTTCCGGTCTATCCTCGTCACTGAAGTCCCTAATCTCCGGAGACATCTTCCTCCATCTTTCCTAACACCCTCAGAGCATTTTTGCAGTGCAGAAAGAGGCCATTCGGCCTGTCGAGTCAACACTGACCCTCCCACTGAAGAAAATCCCACTCAGACCCACTCCCTGCCCTATCCCTGTAACCCTGCATTTTCACAGGACTAACCCAAAAAACCTCTACATCCCTGGGCACTATGGGACAATTTAGCATGGCCAATCCACCCTAACCTACACATCCCTGGGCACTATGGGACAATTTAGCATGGCCAATCCACCCTAACCTGTACATCCCTGGGCACTATGGGACAATTTAGCATGGCCAATCCACCCTAACTGCACATCCCTGGGCACTATGGGACAATTTAGCATGGCCAATCCACCCTAACCTGTACATCCCTGGGCACTATGGGACAATTTAGCATGGCCAATCCACCCTAACCTGCACATCCCTGGGCACTATGGGACAATTTATCATGGCCGAACCACCCTAACCTGTACATCCCTGGGCACTATGGGACAATTTAGCATGGCCAACCCACCCTAACCTGCACATCCCTGGGGCACTATGGGATAATTTAGCATGGCCAATCCACCCTAACCTGCACATCTTCGGGCTGTGGGAGGAAACCGGAGCACCTGGAGGAAACCCACACAGACACAGGGAGAATGTGCAAACTCCACACAGACAGTTGCTTCGAGGGTGGAATCGAGCCTGGGTCCCTGGGTCCTGTGAGGCAGCGGTGCTAACCACTGAGTCATCGTGCTGCCCGATTATATCCTTCCTAAAGCAATGCTCTGGCTGAAGCTGAGCCTTTATTGATTATCATTGGAGGTGCCAGCTCCAGCTAAGTGGGTCCTCAAGACCTGTGCAATCTCTATAACCAATTCCCTCAAATAACCTCACAGTTCATAGCCATGATCTCTTTTTGAATTCACCCGTGAGACATCGGTGGCCCGGGCTGGCCAGCATTTATCCAGCTCTTTAAAAATGTTTTGAGTGCATGTGTTCGGTGGCACCGCTGGAGTACTGTGTACATTTCTGAGCACCAGCCCATAAGGAAGGATGTGGAAGGCATTGCAGAGGGGGAGGCAGGAGATCACACTCACTGATACCTCCTATCACACGCACACAATCATCTGGGGATGACACCAACATTGGTGGTGCAGTGGACACTGAAGAAGGTTATCTAATGTTGCACAGAGATCTTGACTGATTGGGTCAATGGGCTGGGGACTGGCAGATGGGAGTTTAGATTAGATTAGATTAGATTACAGTGTGGAAACAGGCCCTTCGGCCCAACAAGTCCACACCGACCCGCCACCCACCCATACTCCTACATTTACCCCTTACCTAACACTACGGGACAATTTAGCATGGCCAATTCACCTGACCTGCACATCTTTGTGACTGTGGGAGGAAACCGGAGCACCCGGAGGAAACCCACGCAGACACGGGGAGAATGTGCAAACTCCACACAGTCAGTCGCCTGAGGCGGGAATTGAACCCGGGTCTCTGGTGCTGTGAGGCAGCAGTGCTAACCACTGTGCCCACCGTGCCGCCCTAAATGAGTTGAATCGGGCGAAATGCCAGGTAAGACATACAAGGGCAGGACTTGTACAATTAAAAATTGGGGTGGTGCTGTAAAACGGAGGGGCTCAGCTACACAATGCTTTGAAGTTTGCGTCACGCAGCAGGGCACTTAAGAAGGGGTTTAGCTCACTTGGCCTTCATTGCTCAGACCTTTGAGTGGAGGGGTTGGGGACGTCACACTGAGGTTGGGTCAGACATTGGCGAGAGCTGCTCTGGAGCAGTGTGGTCGCCCTGTCACAGGAAGAAGGTCAGAAAGCTGGAGGAGAGTTCGGAAAGGATTTACCAGGGAGTCGCCGGGAATGGAACGTTTGAGCTGTGAGGAGAATCAGACAGCACGGAAACAGGCCCTTCGGCCCAACGTATCCATGCCGACCAGGCCTCCTGAACTGAACGCCAGGCCTTTTTCCAAAGGAGTGGAGGAGGTTGAGGGGGTAATCTTATAGAGAGCACTGGAAATCATAGATAAGGTGAATGGCAGTGGTGGGGGGGGGGATTTCAAGTCAAACGGGCATATTTTTAAGGTGGAAGAAATATTTAGAAAGGACATGAGGGACAACTTTTTTTTTTACACAGAGGATAGTTCGTGTGTGGAATGAATTTCCTGAGGAAGTGGTAGATCACAGTTATAATGTTTAAAAGACATTTTGATAAGTACGTCAATAAGAAATGGTTAGGCCAAGCGCTTCGGTCAAACCAGCCCATGCTGACAATAATCCCAAACTAAACTTGTCCCATCTGCCTATCCAGCTTCTCCTTACAGCTCAAGCCCTCCATTCCCAGCAACATTCCAGTCAATCTCTTCTGAACCCCCCCCCTAATGTAATAATATCCTCCCTCCCTTTAACAGGGCAACCAGAACTGCACACGGTGCTCCAGAAGAAGCCTGCACAACCTCAATATAATGTCCAAAAGCAGCAAACATGAGATGAGGGCAAAGAAACCTCTCTTTCCCGGTATGTAGTGCAATTCAAAGTGCTCAGAGAGAGAGAGCCAGTGCAGACACGATGGGTCGAATTGGGGGGGGAGGGGGAGGGGAGGAGGGGGGGGGAGGTGGAGGGGGCAGGCGTGTGTGTGAAATAGCGTCCCAGACTGTCACTTGAGACGCTGGGGTGGGATAACTCAGCTTGGGAAGGTGCTCCGTGCTCACGCAGAAACTGGGCTCACAGGCAGACCCTGAGGGATAACAGCAGAGGTACGTACAGTTTACCCCGACACGTTCTGACACCATGGGATACAGCAACTCGGGCAATTCTCCTTTACCAGCAGCTCCCAAACCTGCCACCTCCCCTTTGATTTAATCTGCTCGAGGGGGGTGGGCCTCGCTGGCTGGACTGGCACATATTGCCCGTCCCTAAGGGCAGTTCGGAGTTGGACTGCTCTGCTGTGAGTCTGGAGTCACGTGCAGGCCAGACCGGGTAAGGTTGGCAGATTTCCTTCCCTGAGGGACGTTATTGAACCAGATGGGTTTTTACGCCAACTGAACGGTTCGCCAGTGAGCTAGCTTTTCAGCTCTGAAGTCTCTTTTATTATTAAATTCAAATTTCAACACTGGCCCCTGGAGAGGGTCGAGTTTAGATGAGAGTGGTGCTGGAATAGCACGGCAGGTCCGGCAGCATCTGAGGAGCAGGAGAATCGATGTTTCGGGCAAAAGCCCTTCATCAGGATTAGGAGCAGGGAGCCTCCAGGGTGGAGAGATAGAGACTCACTGAGATTCTTGTGGATTCTTTTCCAGCACCACTCTGATCTCCAGCATCTGCAGTCCTCACTTTTGCCTGGAGGGATTCGAACCTATTTCCCCAAGGAATTAGCCTGGGATTCTGGATGACGGGCCCAGTGGCATCATCAGTCTGCCACCTCCATCCCTTGAAAGAACAAAGACTGCAGATACATGGGAACACCTCTCCCTGCAAGTCCCGACACACACACACAGACACACACACACACACAGCACTGTGTCCCGACACCACACAGGGGGTGGGTGGGTGGGGGGGGGGGATCTGCAGCGGTTCAAGAAGATGCTTCACCTCCACTTTCTCAAGAGGGGA
>NC_092783.1:65916910-65949302 GCF_047496795.1 Chiloscyllium punctatum
GACAGGAGGAGGGGGCTGAATGGACTTAGTTTCCGTGTAATGGGCTGGTGGAGGGGGCTGAATGGTCTGAGTTTCTGTGAAATGGGCTGGAGGACGGGGCTGAATGGTCTGAGTTTCTGTGTAAAGGGCTGGAGGAGGGGGCTGAATGGTCTGAGTTTCTGTGTAAAGGGCTGGAGGAGGGGGCTGAATGGTCTGAGTTTCTGTGTAAAGGGCTGGAGGAGGGGGCTGAATGGTCTGAGTTTCTGTGTAATGGACAGGAGGAGGGGGCTGAATGGACTTAGTTTCTGTGTAATGGGCTGGAGAGGGCTGAATGGCCTTAGTTTCTGTGTAATGGGCGTGAGGTGGGGGCTGAATGGCCTTAGTTTCTGTGTAATGGGCGGGAGGTGGGGGCTGAATGGCCGTAGTTTCTGTGTAATGGGCTGGAGGAGGGGGCTGAATGGCCTTAGTTTCTGTGTAATGGGCGGGAGGTGGGTGCTGAATGGTCTGAGTTTCTGTGTAATGGGCGGGAGGTGGGGGCTGAATGGCCTTAGTTTCTGTGTAATGGGCGGGAGGTGGGGGCTGAATGGCCTTAGTTTCTGTGTAATGGGCTGGAGGAGGGGGCTGAATGGTCTGAGTTTCTGTGTAATGGGCTGGAGGAGGGGGCTGAATGGCCATAGTTTCTGTGTAATGGGCTGGAGGAGGGGGCTGAATGGACTTAGTTTCTGTGTAATGGGAGGGAGGAGGGGGCTGAATGGCCTTAGTTTCTGTGTAATGGGCTGGAGAGGGCTGAATGGCCTTAGTTTCTGTGTAATGGACAGGAGGAGAGGGCTGAATGGCCTTAGTTTCTGTGTAATGGACAGGAGGAGAGGGCTGAATGGCCTTAGTTTCTGTGTAATGGACAGGAGGAGAGGGCTGAATGGCCTTAGTTTCTGTGTAATGGACAGGAGTAGAGGGCTGAATGGCCTTAGTTTCTGTGTAATGGACAGGAGGAGAGGGCTGAATGGACTTAGTTTCTGTGTAATGGGCGGGAGGAGGGGGCTGAATGGCCTTAGTTTCTGTGTAATGGGCTGGAGAGGGCTGAATGGCCTTAGTTTCTGTGTAACAGGCTGGAGGAGGGGGCTGAATGGCCTTAGTTTCTGTGTAATGGGCTGGAGAGGGCTGAATGGCCTTAGTTTCTGTGTAATGGGCTGGAGGAGGGGGCTGAATGGCCTTAGTTTCTGTGTAATGGACAGGAGGAGAGGGCTGAATGGCCTTAGTTTCTGTGTAATGGACAGGAGGAGGGGGCTGAATGGACTTAGTTTCCGTGTAATGGGCTGGAGGAGGGGGCTGAATGGCCTTAGTTTCTGTGTAATGGGCTGGAGGAGGGGGCTGAATGGCCTTAGTTTCAGTGTCATGGACAGGAGGAGAGGGCTGAATGGACTTAGTTTCCGTGTAATGGGCGGGAGGAGGGGGCTGAATGGACTTAGTTTCCGTGTAATGGGCTGGAGGAGGGGGCTGAATGGACTTAGTTTCTGTGTAATGGGCTGGAGGAGGGGGCTGAATGGCCTTAGTTTCTGTGTAATGGGCGGGAGGAGGGGGCTGAATGGCCTTAGTTTCTGTGTCATGGACAGGAGGAGGGGGCTGAATGGACTTAGTTTCCGTGTAATGGGCTGGTGGAGGGGGCTGAATGGTCTGAGTTTCTGTGTAATGGGCTGGAGGACGGGGCTGAATGGTCTGAGTTTCTGTGTAAAGGGCTGGAGGAGGGGGCTGAATGGTCTGAGTTTCTGTGTAAAGGGCTGGAGGAGGGGGCTGAATGGTCTGAGTTTCTGTGTAAAGGGCTGGAGGAGGGGGCTGAATGGTCTGAGTTTCTGTGTAATGGACAGGAGGAGGGGGCTGAATGGCCTTAGTTTCTGTGTAATGGACTGGAGGAGGGGGCTGAATGGCCTTAGTTTCTGTGTAACAGGATGGAGGAGGGGGCTGAATGGCCTTAGTTTCTGTGTAACAGGCTGGAGGAGGGGGCTGAACGGCCTTAGTTTCTCTGTAATGGGCTGGAGGAGGGGGCTGAATGGTCTTAGTTTCTATGTAATGGGCTGGAGGAGGGGGCTGAATGGTCTGAGTCTCTGTGTAATGGGCGGGAGGAGGGGGCTGAATGGTCTGAGTTTCTGTGTAACAGGCTGGAGGACGGGGCTGAATGGCCTTAGTTTCTGTCTAACGGGCGGGAGGAGGGGGCTGAACGGCCTTAGTTTCTGTGTAATGGGCGGCAGGAGGTGGCTGAATGGCCTTAGTTTCTGTGTAATGGGCGGGAGGAGGGGGCTGAATGGCCATAGTTTCTGTGTAATGGGCTGGAGGAGGGGGCTGAATGGCCTTAGTTTCTGTGTAATGGGCTGGAGGAGGGGGCTGAATGGCCTTAGTTTCTGTGTAATGGGCTGGAGGAGGGGGCTGAATGGTCTTAGTTTCTGTGTAATAGGCTGGAGGAGGGGGCTGAATGGCCATAGTTTCTGTGTAATGAGCTGGAGGAGGGGGCTGAATGGCCTTAGTTTCTGTGTAATGCGCTGGAGGAGGGGGCTGAATGGCCTTAGTTTCTTTGTAACGGGCTGGAGGAGGGGGCTGAATGGCCTTAGTTTCTGTGTAACGGGCTGGAGGAGGGGGCTGAATGGCCTTAGTTTCTGTGTAATGGGCGGGAGGAGGGGGCTGAATGGCCTTAGTTTCTGTGTAATGGGCGGGAGGAGGGGGCTGAATGGCCTTAGTTTCTGTGTAATGGGTTGGAGGAGGGGGCTGAATGGCCTTAGCTTCTGTGTAATGGGCGGGAGGAGGGGGCTGAATGGCATTAGTTTCTGTGTAATGGGCTGGAGGAGGGGGCTGAATGGCCTTAGCTTCTGTGTAACGGGCTGGAGGAGGGGGCTGAATGGCCTTAGTTTCTGTGTAATGGGCTGGAGGAGGGGGCTGAATGGCCTTAGTTTCTGTGTAATGGGCGGGAGGAGGGGGCTGAATGGCCTTAGTTTCTGTGTAATGGGCGGGAGGAGGGGGCTGAATGGCCTTAGTTTCTGTGTAATGGGTTGGAGGAGGGGGCTGAACGGACTTAGCTTCTGTGTAATGGGCTGGAGGAGGGGGCTGAATGGCCTTAGTTTCTGTGTAATGGGCGGGAGGAGGGGGCTGAATGGCCTTAGTTTCTGTGTAATGGGCTGGAGAAGGGGGCTGAATGGCCTTAGTTTCTGTGTAATGGGCTGGAGGAGGGGGCTGAATGGCCTTAGTTTCTGTGTAATGGGCGGGAGGAGGGGGCTGAATGGCCTTAGTTTCTGTGTAATGGGCGGGAGGAGGGGGCTGAATGGCCTTAGTTTCTGTGTAATGGGCTGGAGAAGGGGGCTGAATGGCCTTAGTTTCTGTGTAATGGGCTGGAGGAGGGGGCTGAGTGGCCTTAGTTTCTGTGTAATGGGCTGGAGGAGGGGGCTGAATGGTCTTAGTTTCTGTGTAATAGGCTGGAGGAGGGGGCTGAATGGCCATAGTTTCTGTGTAATGAGCTGGAGGAGGGGGCTGAATGGCCTTAGTTTCTGTGTAATGAGCTGGAGGAGGGGGCTGAACGGACTTAGTTTCTTTGTAACGGGCTGATGGAGGGGGCTGAACGGACTTAGTTTCTGTGTAATGGGCTGGAGGAGGGGGCTGAATGGCCTTAGTTTCTGTGTAACGGGCTGGAGGAGGGGGCTGAATGGCCTTAGTTTCTGTGTAATGGGCGGGAGGAGGGGGATGAATGGCCTTAGTTTCTGTGTAATGGGCGGGAGGAGGGGGCTGAATGGCCTTAGTTTCTGTGTAATGGGCGGGAGGAGGGGGCTGAATGGCCTTAGTTTCTGTGTAATGGGTTGGAGGAGGGGGCTGAACGGACTTAGCTTCTGTGTAACGGGCTGGAGGAGGGGGCTGAATGGCCTTAGTTTCTGTGTAATGGGCGGGAGGAGGGGGCTGAATGGCCTTAGTTTCTGTGTAATGGGCTGGAGGAGGGGGCTGAATGGCCTTAGTTTCTGTGTAATGGGCTGGAGGAGGGGGCTGAATGGCCTTAGTTTCTGTGTAATGGGCGGGAGGAGGGGGCTGAATGGCCTTAGTTTCTGTGTAATGGGCGGGAGGAGGGGGCTGAATGGCCTTAGTTTCTGTGTAATGGGCTGGAGGAGGGGGCTGAATGGCCTTAGTTTCTGTGTAATGGGCGGGAGGAGGGGGCTGAATGGCCTTAGTTTCTGTGTAATGGGCTGGAGGAGGGGGCTGAATGGCCTTAGTTTCTGTGTAATGGGCTGGAGGAGGGGGCTGAATGGCCTTAGTTTCTGTGTAATGGGCGGGAGGAGGGGGCTGAATGGCCTTAGTTTCTGTGTAATGGGTTGGAGGAGGGGGCTGAACGGACTTAGTTTCTGTGTAATGGGCTGGAGGAGGGGGCTGAATGGCCTTAGCTTCTGTGTAACGGGCTGGAGGAGGGGGCTGAATGGCCTTAGTTTCTGTGTAATGGGCGGGAGGAGGGGGCTGAATGGCCTTAGTTTCTGTGTAATGGGCGGGAGGAGGGGGCTGAATGGCCTTAGTTTCTGTGTAATGGGAGGGAGGAGGGGGCTGAATGGCCTTAGTTTCTGTGTAATGGGTTGGAGGAGGGGGCTGAACGGAATTAGCTTCTGTGTAACGGGCTGGAGGAGGGGGCTGAATGGCCTTAGTTTCTGTGTAATGGGCGGGAGGAGGGGGCTGAATGGCCTTAGTTTCTGTGTAATGGGCTGGAGGAGGGGGCTGAATGGCCTTAGTTTCTGTGTAATGGGCTGGAGGAGGGGGCTGAATGGCCTTAGTTTCTGTGTAATGGGCGGGAGGAGGGGGCTGAATGGCCTTAGTTTCTGTGTAATGGGCGGGAGGAGGGGGCTGAATGGCCTTAGTTTCTGTGTAATGGGCTGGAGGAGGGGGCTGAATGGCCTTAGTTTCTGTGTAATGGGCTGGAGGAGGGAGCTGAGTGGCCTTAGTTTCTGTGTAATGGGCGGGAGGAGGGGGCTGAATGGTCTTAGTTTCTGTGTAATAGGCTGGAGGAGGGGGCTGAATGGCCATAGTTTCTGTGTAATGAGCTGGAGGAGGGGGCTGAATGGCCTTAGTTTCTGTGTAATGAGCTGGAGGAGGGGGCTGAACGGACTTAGTTTCTTTGTAACGGGCTGGAGGAGGGGGCTGAACGGACTTAGTTTCTGTGTAATGGGCTGGAGGAGGGGGCTGAATGGCCTTAGTTTCTGTGTAACGGGCTGGAGGAGGGGGCTGAATGGCCTTAGTTTCTGTGTAACGGGCTGGAGGAGGGGGCTGAATGGCCTTAGTTTCTGTGTAACGGGCTGGAGGAGGGGGCTGAATGGCCTTAGTTTCTGTGTAATGGGCGGGAGGAGGGGGCTGAATGGCCTTAGTTTCTGTGTAATGGGCGGGAGGAGGGGGCTGAATGGCCTTAGTTTCTGTGTAATGGGCGGGAGGAGGGGGCTGAATGGCCTTAGTTTCTGTGTAATGGGTTGGAGGAGGGGGCTGAACGGACTTAGTTTCTGTGTAACGGGCTGGAGGAGGGGGCTGAATGGCCTTAGTTTCTGTGTAATGGGCGGGAGGAGGGGGCTGAATGGCCTTAGTTTCTGTGTAATGGGCGGGAGGAGGGGGCTGAATGGCCTTAGTTTCTGTGTAATGGGCGGGAGGAGGGGGCTGAATGGCCTTAGTTTCTGTGTAATGGGCGGGAGGAGGGGGCTGAACGGACTTAGTTTCTGTGTAATGGGCTGGAGGAGGGGGCTGAATGGCCTTAGCTTCTGTGTAACGGGCTGGAGGAGGGGGCTGAATGGCCTTAGTTTCTGTGTAATGGGCGGGAGGAGGGGGTTGAATGGCCTTAGTTTCTGTGTAATGGGTTGGAGGAGAGGGCTGAATGGTCTTAGTTTCTGTGTAATGGGCTGGAGGAGGGGGCTGAATGGTCTTAGTTTCTGTGTAATGGGCGGGAGGAGGGGGCTGAATGGCCTTAGTTTCTGTGTAATGGGCTGGAGGAGGGGGCTGAATGGCCTTAGTTTCTGTGTAATGGGCGGGAGGAGGGGGCTGAATGGCCTTAGTTTCTGTGTAATGGGCTGGAGGAGGGAGCTGAATGGTCTGAGTTTCTGTGTAACGGGCTGGAGGAGGGGGCTGAATGGTCTTAGTTTCTGTGTAATGGGCTGGAGGAGGGAGCTGAATGGTCTGAGTTTCTGTGTAATGGGCTGGAGGAGGGAGCTGAATGGTCTGAGTTTCTGTGTAATGGGCTGGAGGAGGGGGCTGAATGGCCTTAGTTTCTGTGTAATGGGCTGGAGGAGGGGGCTGAATGGCCTTAGTTTCTGTGTAATGAGCTGGAGGAGGGGGCTGAATGGCCTTAGTTTCTGTGTAATGGGCTGGAGGAGGGGGCTGAATGGCCTTAGTTTCTGTGTAATGGGTTGGAGGAGGGGGCTGAACGGACTTAGTTTCTGTGTAACGGGCTGGAGGAGGGGGCTGAATGGTCTCAAGTTGCAGTGTTCCCGTTTACCGAAGTAATGATAGGGGGAGACAGGAAAACCTGATAAGGCACCAACACAGCTCCTGATGTTAAAACAGAAGGAAGGTGAAAGTGAGACAGAGACAGAAACAGAGATTCAGGCTTGTGTCCGTCCTATTCAGATTGTTCACCGAGCCGCGTGGAGATTTCCCTTCAAACATGTTTTTAAATATTGCCAATGAATCCTAGTCTGACATGCCAAGGGAAAAAAGTCACAGGTTCAACCTGACTCACGTGACTCCAAACAGGACAGATACTTGGCTGGGGTGTCAAAGCATCCCGACAGTGTGGAAACAGGTCCTTTGGCCCAACAAGTCCACACCGACCCTCCGAAGAGTAACCCACCCAGACACACACCCCTACCCTATATTTACCCTGATTAATTCACCTAACCTACATATCCCTGGGCACTATGGGACAATTTAGCATGGCCAATCCACCCTAACCTGCACATTCCTGGGCACTATGGGACAATTTAGCATGGCCAATCCACCCTAACCTGCACATGCCTGGGCACTATGGGACAATTTAGCATCGTCAATCCACCCTAACCTGCACATCCCTGGGCACTACGGGACAATTTAGCATGGCCAATCCACCCTAACCTGCACATCCCTGGACACTATAGGACAATTTAGCACGGCCAATCCAGCCTAACCTGCACATCCCTGGACACTATGGGACAATTTAGCATGGCCAATCCACCCTAACCTGCACATCCCTGGGCACTATGGGACAATTTAGCATGGCCAATCCACCCTAACCTGCACATCCCTGGACACTATGGGACAATTTAGCATGGCCAATCCACCCTAACCTGCACATCCCTGGGCACTATGGGACAATTTAGCATGGCCAATCCACCCTAACCTGCACATCCCTGGGCACTATGGGACAATTTAGCATGGCCAACCCACCCTAACCTGCACATCCCTGGGCACTACGGGACAGTTTAGCATGACCAATCCACCCTAACCTGCACATCCCTGGGCACTATGGGACAATTTAGCACTGCCAATCCACCCTAACCTGCACATCCCTGGCACTATGGGACAATTTAGCATGGCCAATCCACCCTAACCTACACATCCCTGGGCACTATGGGACAATTTAGCATGGCCAATCCACCCTGACCTGCACATCCCTGGGCACTACGGGACAATTTAGCATGGCCAATCCACCCTAACCTGCACATCCCTGGGCACTACGGGACAGTTTAGCATGGCCAATCCACCCTAACCTGCACATCCCTGGGGCAATACGGGACAATTTAGCATCGTCAATACACCCTAACCTGCACATCCCTGGGCACTACGGGACAATTTAGCATGGCCAATCCACCCTAACCTGCACATCCCTGGGCACTATGGGACAATTTAGCATGGCCAATCCACCCTAACCTGCACATCCCTGGGCACTATGGGACAATTTAGCATGGCCAATCCACCCTCACCTGCACATCCCTGGGCACTATGGGACAATTTAGCATCGTCAATCCACCCTAACCTGCACATCCCTGGGCACTACGGGACAATTTAGCATGGCCAATCCACCCTAACCTGTACATCCCTGGGGCTCTATGGGACAATTTAGCATGGCCAATCCACCCTAACCTGCACATCCCTGGGCACTACGGGACAATTTAGCATGGCCAATCCACCCTCACCTGCACATCCCTGGCCACTACGGGACAATTTAGCATGGCCAATCCACCCTGACCTGCACATCCCTGGGCACTACGGGACAATTTAGCATGGCCAATCCACCCTAACCTGCACATGCCTGGGCACTATGGGACAATTTAGCATCGTCAATCCACCCTAACCTGCACATCCCTCGGCACTACGGGACAATTTAGCATGGCCAATCCACCCTAACCTGCACATCCCTGGGCACTACGGGACAATTTAGCATGGCCAATCCACCCTAACCTGCACATCCCTGGGCACTATGGGACAATTTAGCATGGCCAATCCACCCTCACCTGCACATCCCTGGGCACTACGGGACAATTTAGCATGGCCAATCCACCCTGACCTGCACATCCCTGGGCACTACGGGACAATTTAGCATGGCCAATCCACCCTAACCTGCACATGCCTGGGCACTATGGGACAATTTAGCATCGTCAATCCACCCTAACCTGCACATCCCTGGGCACTACGGGACAATTTAGCATGGCCAATCCACCCTAACCTGCACATCCCTGGGCACTATGGGACAATTTAGCATCGTCAATCCACCCTAACCTGCACATCCCTGGGCACTACGGGACAATTTAGCATGGCCAATCCACCCTCACCTGCACATCCCTGGACACTATAGGACAATTTAGCATCGTCAATACACCCTAACCTGCACATCCCTGGGCACTATGGGACAATTTAGCATGGCCAATCCACCCTAACCTGCACATCCCTGGGCACTATGGGACAATTTAGCATGGCCAATCCACCCTCACCTGCACATCCCTGGGCACTATGGGACAATTTAGCATCGCCAATCCACCCTAACCTGCACATCCCTGGGCACTATGGGACAATTTAGCATCGCCAATCCACCCTAACCTGCACATCCCTGGGCACTATGGGACAATTTAGCATCGTCAATCCACCCTAACCTGCACATCCCTGGGCACTACGGGACAATTTAGCATGGCCAATCCACCCTAACCTGTACATCCCTGGGGCTCTATGGGACAATTTAGCATGGCCAATCCACCCTAACCTGCACATCCCTGGGCACTACGGGACAATTTAGCATGGCCAATCCACCCTCACCTGCACATCCCTGGCCACTACGGGACAATTTAGCATGGCCAATCCACCCTGACCTGCACATCCCTGGGCACTACGGGACAATTTAGCATGGCCAATCCACCCTAACCTGCACATGCCTGGGCACTATGGGACAATTTAGCATCGTCAATCCACCCTAACCTGCACATCCCTCGGCACTCCGGGACAATTTAGCATGGCCAATCCACCCTAACCTGCACATCCCTGGGCACTACGGGACAATTTAGCATGGCCAATCCACCCTAACCTGCACATCCCTGGGCACTATGGGACAATTTAGCATGGCCAATCCACCCTCACCTGCACATCCCTGGGCACTACGGGACAATTTAGCATGGCCAATCCACCCTGACCTGCACATCCCTGGGCACTACGGGACAATTTAGCATGGCCAATCCACCCTAACCTGCACATGCCTGGGCACTATGGGACAATTTAGCATCGTCAATCCACCCTAACCTGCACATCCCTGGGCACTACGGGACAATTTAGCATGGCCAATCCACCCTGACCTGCACATCCCTGGGCACTACGGGACAATTTAGCATGGCCAATCCACCCTAACCTGCACATCCCTCGGCACTACGGGACAATTTAGCATGGCCAATCCACCCTAACCTGCACATCCCTGGGCACTATGGGACAATTTAGCATGGCCAATCCACCCTCACCTGCACATCCCTGGGCACTACGGGACAATTTAGCATGGCCAATCCACCCTGACCTGCACATCCCTGGGCACTACGGGACAATTTAGCATGGCCAATCCACCCTAACCTACACATCCCTGGGCACTATGGGACAATTTAGCATGGCCAATCCACCCTAACCTGCACATCCCTGGGCACTATGGGACAATTTAGCATGGCCAATCCACCCTAACCTGCACATGCCTGGGCACTATGGGACAATTTAGCATCGTCAATCCACCCTAACCTGCACATCCCTCGGCACTACGGGACAATTTAGCATGGCCAATCCACCCTAACCTGCACATGCCTGGGCACTATGGGACAATTTAGCATCGTCAATCCACCCTAACCTGCACATCCCTGGGCACTACGGGACAGTTTAGCATGGCCAATCCACATCTTTGGACTGTGGGAGGAATCCGGAGCACCCGGAGGAAATCCACGCAGACACAGGGGGAGAAATGTGCAAACTCCACACAGAGAGTCGCCTGAGGGTGGAATCAAACCCGGGTCCCTGGTGCAGTGCGGCGGTGGTGCTAACCACTGAGCCACCGTGCCGCCCCTTTGAGATCGTCTTGTGTGGGTTTCAGGCCCGGTGTTACCTATGAGGCGAAAGCTTGCTGGGTTGGGTTCAGATCGTAAATATCCCTGAGCCTCCACTATCCGAACCCAGTCTTGTGATGTCTCTGACACCTGCAGCCTAGAGCAGGGTAGGGTGTGTGACAGCAGCAATGCTGGGCTGGGAATCCCAGGTCCAGCATCCTGACACGCCCTGGGAAATTTCTAAAAGCTATTGTATAATTCCTTTCAGGCAGGATGTCCTGAAGCACCCAACAATCAATAAAGGACCTGTTTTATGGTGAAGAGGTTTAAACACAGACCTGATCGGCTCTAAAGGTTGGAATCTATGGCTTACTGAGCAAATGGAACCGATCACTTTTTTAACCCATGATGTGGGGGTGCCGGTGCTGGGGTGGACAAAGTTAACATTCACACAACTCCAGCTAATAGTCCAACAGGTTGATTTGGAAGCACTGGCTTTCAGAGCGCTCCGAGATCACCTGATGAAGGAGCGGTGCTCCAAAAGTTAGTGCTTCCAAATAAACCTGTTGGACTATAACCTGGTGTTGTGTGATTTTTAATTTATTTTACCCAGACACAGTTATCCTGTGCTATCATGAAGTACAGAAACACACACACACACACCCCCCTGTATACACTGGTGCAGAAACACACACACACACACACACACACACACACACACACACACACACACACACACACACACACACACACACACACCAAAACAGGCACGTGCACACTCCCACCATTACACCCACCCACGCACACACACCCATAGACACACACACACACACACACACACACACACACTCCCCTGTATACATTGGCGCCGAAACACACATACACATCCACTCACACATTATACATCTGCACAGAAACACACACCGAAACAGGTTCATACACACTCCCACCTGCTTACACACACTCACAGACACACACACACACTCCCCTGTATACACCGGCACAGAAACACACACACACACTGAACCAGGTATGTGCACACTCCCACCATTACACTCACCCGCTCACACACACACACACATACACCCCCCTCTCACATATGGCTGGACACCACACCAGTGCGCCCAGTTCTTGTTGGCACATACACAGGTTGACAGGGAGTGTGAGGTGGCAGCACTTCACCCACGCGCAGTGGGGAGTTCGGACGTACGGCTGGCCGCTTACCTTGAAGAGCTCCAGGTTCGCCACCTTGTGGCGGTCTTCATACCTGCCGTTGGCCCGCGGGCTGGACGCCTCGTTGTCCGACAGCACGATGATGTCCGGCGAAGGGGTGCTCCGCTCTCTGTCCGCGTCGCTGCAGGGAATCGAGGAGAACACACATCACGCCCCTGTCTTGCAGAAGATTCTCTCCCCCCCCCCCCCCAGTCCCACCCAAACCCTGCACTCGTGTGAGCTGGTCTGTCCATATTAACTGCAGGCAGGCAGGTGGGTGGATATTAACTGGTTTGTGACTCTGTGCAGAACGCATCAAGTCCTCAGCTGAGGGGAGAGGTGCACGTGTTAGAAGGGAGACTCCCATTTGTCAGTGAAGACAAGTGAGGGGTGCACATTTGCCATGGAAAGGGACAGCTCCAACAACGCTCCTGCCAAACGGCATTGTGGTTTAACCGACAGCATGTGGGCTGCAGCGGTTCAAGAAGGCAGCTCACCACCACCTTCTCAAGGGGTAACTAGAGACGGATAATAAGTGCTGCGCCCACATCCCAACAATCAATTCGAAACACTCGTGCGTTCTCTGTTACCACCCCATGCCTCCCAAATTAATGTACAGACTCCATGTGCTGTGAGCTAGTCTATATCATCACCCTCCACATCGATGTGATCTGAATCCTCACAGGGCTTGGTACAGCAAATCGGGGCAAGACCTATACACTTCATGGTAAGGTCCTGGGGAGTGTTGCTGAACAAAGAGACCTTGTTCATAGTTCCTTGAAAGTAGGGTCGCAGGTAGACAGGGCAGTGAAGAAGGCACTTGGCACGTTTGCCTTTATTGGTCTGAGCACTGAGTATTGGAGTCGGGGGGGTCATGTTGCGGCTGTACAGGACATTGGTTAGGCTATTTTTGGACTACTGTGCTCAATTCAGGAAAGGCGTTGTTAAGCTTAAAAGGGTTTCAGAAAAGATTTACAAGGATGTTGGAGGGTTTGAGCTGCAGGGAGAGGCTGAACAGGCTGGGGCTGTTTTCTCTGGAGCGTCGGAGGCTGAGGGGTGACCTTATAGAGGTTTAGAAAATCATGAGGGGCATGGATAGGATAAATAGGCAAGGTCTTTTTTCCCAGCATAGGGGAGTCCAGAACTAGAGGGGCATAGGTTTAGGGCGAGAGGGGAAAGGGCCCTAAGGGGCAACTTTTTCACGCAGAGGGTGGTGCATGTGTGGAATGAGCTGTCAGAGGAAGTGGTGGAGGCTGGTACAATGACAGCATTGAAAAGGATGGGCATATGAATAGGAAGGGTTCAGAGAGATTTGGGCCAAGTGCTGACAAATGTGACAAGATTAATTTGGGATATCTGGTGAGCATGGACACGTTAGAGTGAAGGCTCTGTTTCTGCGCTGTACGTCTCTCTGACTCTAAACGGGACTAGAGGGATTTCGGATATTGGGTGGGTAGGGACTGATGGGTCTGCTTCGGTGAGGTACATCTCCTGACCTCTGACCCACTCCCTGCCCCCACCTTCTTTCTCACACACACACACACACACACACACACACACTCTCCCGTGGCCCTGTGCTGAGGGCTTTTACCTCTTGTGGGCGCTCATGTCAACGGGCTCATCGCCCATGTTCTCCTTCCCTGCTTTACCCAGGCTGCGGATCTCCAGGCGGGGCTTCAGGCTGCCGTTCAGCTTCTCCTCGCCCGCCTTCTGGTGCTCGGCTTTGACCACCAGGTCCTGGGGCATCTCGGGGCCGGCCAGGTCCTTGCGTTTCAGCAGGGCCAGCATCTTCAGCCGCTCCATCGCCTCGTGGCCCTCCATCTTCAGCCGCTTGGCCACCACGTCGTCCCGCTCCTCGGCCCGGTCCAGGCCTCGCTTCAGCAGGTGGAGCCTCAGGGCATCGTCCGTCATTCTGTCCATCCTGCCAGCGCTGCTGGGGCGGGACAGGAGAGGAAGCAAGGGCAGAGAGATTAGCGTTAACGGCAGGCTCACCATGTCACGCTCTCGGTACATTCCCCCCCCCCCAACCCCAGTAATGCTCAACGCCCCGGAATATTGTGGGGAGCTTTGTTCAGCAAATCTGAACGCCAAACCAGGACAGCAGACAGGGGGCCAAATCCTCAGCCTGGGAGTTTGATAAAGGAAAAAAAAAAGAGAGAGAGAGAGATAGGTTTAGGCAGAAAGAGAACGAGAGGAGGGGTTGAGGCAGTGATGAGGGAGACTTTAAGCAGAGATAAGAGGCAGTTAGGCAAAATAGGAAGTGTTTAGGCAGACAGAGAGGGGTTTAAGCTGAGAGGGGCTTTAAACAGAGATAAGAGAGAATTAAGAGAGGGGATTAGGCGGGGAGTGAGGTGCTGGAAAAGCACAGCAGGCCAGGCAGTATCCGAGGGGCAGGAGAACTGATGTTTCCAGCAAAAGCTCTTCATCAGGAACGGCCTATGTCCGAAAGGTTGACTCTCCTGCCCCTCGGATGCTGCCTGGCCTGCTGTGCTTTTCCAGCACCACACTCTTGACTCTGTTCTCCAGCATTTGCAGTCCCTCCGATTCTCCCAGAGGTAGGAGAGGGGATTAGGCAGAGAGTGAGAGGGGTCTGAGAAAAATTGAACCAGCCCATATACATACTTTGGTCAGAATCTGGGAACACTACAGCGAGTAACTCACTCCCTGACTACTCTCAAACGTCTGATCCACCATCGACAAGGCACATCCCATAGTGCCCAGGGATGTGCAGGTTAGGGTGGATTGGCCATGCTAAATTGTCCCATAGTGTCCAGGGATGTGCAGGTTAGGGTGGATTGGCCATGCTAAATTGTCCCATAGTGTCCAGGGATGTGCAGGTTAGGGTGGATTGGCCATGCTAAATTGTCCCATAGCGCCCAGGGGTGTGCGGGTTAGGGTGGATTGGCCATGCTAAATTGTCCCATAGTGTCCAGGGATGTGCAGGTTAGGGTGGATTGGCCATGTTAAATTGTCCCACAGTGCGCAGGGATGTGCAGATTAGGGTGGATTGGCCATGCTAAATTGTCCCATAATGCCCAGGGATGTGCAGATTAAGGTGGATTGGCCATGCTAAATTGTCCTGTAGTGTCCAGGGATGTGCAGGTTAGGGTGGATTGGCCATGCTAAATTGTCCCATAGTGCCCAGGGATGTGCAGGTTAGGATGGGTTGGCTATGCTAAATTGTCCCATAGTGCCCAGGGATGTGCAGGTTAGGGTGGATTGGCCATGCTAAATTGTCCCATAGTGCCCAGGGATGTGCAGGTTAGGGTGGATTGGCCATGGGAAATTGTCCCATAGTGCCCAGGGATGTGCAGGTTAGGGTGGATTGGCCATGCTAAAATTGTCCCATAGTGCCCCAGGGATGTGCAGGTTAGGGTGGATTGGCCATGCTAAATTGCCCCGTAGTGTTAGGTGCATTACTCAGAGGGAAGATCAGTGTGGACTTGTTGGGCCGAAGGGCCTGTTTGCAGAGACCAATCTAATCCAATGAAACAAGGCTGAACAGTTTGACTGTTGTTTACTTGTATTGGGAAGAATGGGAAGGTGGATTTATTAAAACAGAGGGGATTCGACAGGATGGATTGCGGCGGTTCTGTGTTTGCAGGCAAGGCCAGGACTACAGATCACAGCAGGAAGACGGACTCCCTTTTCAAAAAATACAGGGACAAAGAGAAACAATTCCAATGTTAGCTCGTGGAATTCTCTTCCACAGAAGGTGCTGGCGGCTGGGTTGTTAAATATGAGCTCGATAGATTTACAACAGTCAAGGAGGAGAGGCAGGGGATTGAAAGGAAGCGAGAATTGAGACCTCAATGGTGACCTAATTGAATGGCCGAGGCCTAGACCCAGGTCCCGTGGAACCTGCACCCACAGAGAGCGCTTGAGATGATGGAATAGATTAGATTAGAGTCCCTCCAGTGTGGAAACAGGCCCTTCGGCCTGACAAGTCCACACCGACCCTCCGAAGAGTAACCCACCCAGACCCATTTCCCTCTGAGTAATGCACCTAACACTACGGGGCAATTTAGCGTGGCCAATTCACCTGAGCTGCACATCTTTGGACTTTGGGAGGAAACCAGAGGAAACCCATGAAGGGGAGATGCACTGAAGGGGAAGTGAGGTAACACCCGAGGGAGAGAGGAAGGGGGGGGAGTTCTGCTGCTGGCGGTGGTGTTGGGGGAGGGGTGGGTGATATGAGGAGTGGAGTATGTGCCAAATGGCCTGTTCCTGTGCTGCGCAGGCAGTGTAACTTTACAAAGCTATTAACTTTGGCCTTCCAACAACATCTCCTCGCTCTCGCACAAGGCCCACATTCTTACTGTTGAATGTAATTACCTTAAAGTAGCATTTAATTACAAGGAGCAGCGCTCTGTCATTTTAATTAAAAATAGCTTGTCGAGAAAGGGTCTGTACTCCTGCTCAGTAAACTTCTGGGCCACGTCTGAATCTGATAGCCCGTCTTCTGGGATGACTGGCTGCTTGCGTTTAAAGCTTTGATAGGGGTTTGATAGAGTAATCAGAGAGATGTTTCCACTTTCGAGGGGTGCTGTGGACACACAGCGAGCAGGACATCTGCAATCATTCAGAAAGAATGGGTGTGGGGCTCACTCACACAGGGGGGGCGGGAGGGAATGGGGGACTCACTCCCATGGGGAGGGCATGGGGACTCACTCCCGTGGAGACGGATTGGGGGACTCACTCCTGTGGGGAGGGAATGGGGGGACTCACTCCCGTGGGGAGGGAATGGGGGACTCACTCCTGTGGGGAGGACATGGGGGACTCACTCCCGTGGGGAGGGAATGGGGGACTCACTCCCGTGGGGAGGGAATGGGGGAGACTCACTCCCGTGGGGAGGGAATGGGGGACTCACTCCCGTGGGGAGGGAATGGGGGACTCACTCCCATAGAGAGGGAATGGGGGACTCACTCCCGTGGGGAGGGAATGGGGGACTCACTCCCGTAGAGAGGGAATGGGGGACTCACTCCCGTGGGGAGGGAATGGGGACTCACTCCCGTAGAGAGGGAATGGTGGGGGGACTCACTCCTGTGGGGAGGGAATGGGGACTCACTCCCGTGGGGAGGGAATGGGGGACTCACTCCCGTGGGGAGGGAATGGGGACTCACTCCCGTAGAGAGGGAATGGTGGGGGGACTCACTCCCGTGGGGAGGGAATGGGGGACTCACTCCTGTGGGGAGGGAATGGGGGACTCACTCCCGTGGGGAGGGAATGGGGGACTCACTCCTGTGGGGAGGGAATGGGGGACTCACTCCCGTGGGGAGGGAATGGGGACTCACTCCCGTAGAGAGGGAATGGTGGGGGGACTCACTCCCGTGGGGAGGGAATGGGGGACTCACTCCTGTGGGGAGGGAATGGGGGACTCACTCCTGTGGGGAGGGAATGGGGGACTCACTCCCGTGGGGAGGGAATGGGGGACTCACTCCCGTGGGGAGGGAATGGGGGACTCACTCCCGTGGGGAGGGAATGGGGGACTCACTCCTGTGGGGAGGGAATGGGGGACTCATTCCCGTGGGGAGGGAATGGGGGACTCACTCCTGTGGGGAGGGAATGGGGGACTCACTCCTGTGGGGAGGGAATGGGGGACTCACTCCCGTGGGGAGGGAATGGGGGACTCACTCCCGTGGGGAGGGAATGGGGGACTCACTCCTGTGGGGAGGGAATGGGGGACTCACTCCTGTGGGGAGGGAATGGGGGGACTCACTCCCGTGGGGAGGGAATGGGGGACTCACTCCCGTGGGGAGGGAATGGGGGAGACTCACTCCCGTGGGGAGGGAATGGGGGAGACTCACTCCCGTGGGGAGGGAATGGGGGACTCACTCCCGTGGGGAGGGAATGGGGGACTCACTCCCGTGGGGAGGGAATGGGGGACTCACTCCCGTGGGGAGGGAATGGGGGACTCACTCCCGTGGGGAGGGAATGGGGGACTCACTCCCGTGGGGAGGGAATGGGGGACTCACTCCTGTGGGGAGGGAATGGGGGACTCACTCCCGTGGGGAGGGAATGGGGGGACTCACTCCCGTGGGGAGGGAATGGGGGACTCACTCCCGTGGGGAGGGAATGGGGGACTCACTCCCGTGGGGAGGGAATGGGGGGACTCACTCCCGTGGGGAGGGAATGGGGGACTCACTCCTGTGGGGAGGGAATGGGGGACTCACTCCCATAGAGAGGGAATGGGGGACTCACTCCCGTGGGGAGGGAATGGGGGACTCACTCCTGTGGGGAGGGAATGGGGGACTCACTCCCGTGGGGAGGGAATGGGGGACTCACTCCTGTGGGGAGGGAATGGGGGACTCACTCCCGTGGGGAGGGAATGGGGGGACTCACTCCCGTGGGGAGGGAATGGGGGACTCACTCCTGTGGGGAGGGAATGGGGGACTCACTCCCATAGAGAGGGAATGGGGGACTCACTCCCGTGGGGAGGGAATGGGGGACTCACTCCTGTGGGGAGGGAATGGGGGACTCACTCCCGTGGGGAGGGAATGGGGGACTCACTCCCATAGAGAGGGAATGGGGGACTCACTCCCGTGGGGAGGGAATGGGGGACTCACTCCTGTGGGGAGGGAATGGGGGACTCACTCCCGTGGGGAGGGAATGGGGGACTCACTCCTGTGGGGAGGGAATGGGGGACTCACTCCCGTGGGGAGGGATGGGGACTCACTCCTGTGGGGAGGGAATGGGGGACTCACTCCCGTGGGGAGGGAATGGGGGACTCACTCCCGTGGGGAGGGAATGGGGGACTCACTCCCGTGGGGAGAATGGGGTTTCGCTCCTACGGGGAGTGGATGAGGTAAGTTGCAGAGACCCGTTGAAAGGAGATGCTGGATAAACACAGGAAGGGGAGTGGAATAGAAGGATAAGGGGTTGGGGGGAATAGATGAAGAGGGAAGCTGGGAGGAGGCACAGATCGAGGACAGAGGCCGCGTGTTCTGTCTCTGCGCCGGAACATTCTAGTATTTAGTATTTGTACCAGTTAAACTGGTGGCTCATAAAAACGCAAACTGACAAGGGAGCCAAAGGTTATTGGGGTGGGGGCGCGGTAAGCAGACAAGTGAGGTTAGGACCACATTCAGATCAGCAGCAATCTTCTCAAATTGCAGAGCATCTTTTGGGCACAGAGTGGTTAGCACAGCAGCCTCACAGAACCAGGGACCCCCTGGGATCGATTCCAACCTCAGGTGACTGTCTTCGTGGAGTTCGCACGTTCTCCCCACGTCCATGTGGGTTTCTTCCAGGTGCTCCGATTTCCTCCCACAGTCCAAACATGTGCAGGTTAGGGTGGATTGGCCGTGCTAAATTGTCCCGTAGTGCCCAGGGATGTGCAGGTTAGGGTGGATTGGCCATGCTAAATTGTCCCATAGTGCCCAGGGATGTGTAGGTTAGGGTGGATTGGCCGTGCTAAATTGTCCCATGGTGCCCAGGGATGTGTAGGTTAGGGTGGATTGGCCATGCTAAATTGTCCCATAGTGCCCCAGGGATGTGCAGGTTAGGGTGGATTGGCCATGCTAAATTGTCCCATAGTGCCCCAGGGATGTGCAGGTTAGGATGGATTGGCCATGCTAAATTGTCCCATAGTGCTCAGGGATGTGCAGGTTAGGGTGGATTGGCCATGCTAAATTGTCCCGTAGTGCCCAGGGATGTGCAGGTTAGGGTGGATTGGCCATGCTAAATTGTCCCATAGTGCCCAGGGATGTGCAGGTTAGGGTGGATTGGCCATGCTAAATTGTCCCATAGTGTCCAGGGATGTGCAGGTTAGGGTGGATTGGCCATGCTAAATTGTCCCATAGTGCCCAGGGATGTGCAGGTTAGGGTGGATTGGCCATGCTAAATTGTCCTGTAGTGTCCAGGGATGTACAGGTTAGGGTGGATTGGCCATGCTAAATTGTCCCATAGTGCCCAGGGATGTGCAGGTTAGGGTGGATTGGCCATGCTAAATTGTCCCATCGTGCCCAGGGATGTGCAGGTTAGGGTGGATTGGCCATGCTAAATTGTTCCATAGTGCCCAGGGATGTACAGGTTAGGATGGATTGGCCATGCTAAATTGTTCCATAGTGCCCAGGGATGTGCAGGTTAGGATGGATTGACCATGCTAAATTGTCCCATCGTGCCCAGGGATGTGCAGGTTAGGGTGGATTGGCTATGCAAAATTGTTCCATAGTGCCCAGGAATGTGCAGGGTTATCGAGTCAATGTAGGGGGATGAGTCTGAGTGGGATGCTCTATGGAGAGACGGTATGGTCTCAATGGGCCGAATGGCCTGCTTCTACATAGTTTCTGATTCTCTGACTATAATAGATTGCATGGCAGTGTTCAAATAGCAGGGGGAACCACTCCCAAGTGTCTCTGACCAATACCGAGCCCCCATGCCCAGTTTCTGTTTGTGCATCCCCATTTGCACCCTATATTGCCTTCCCATGTCCTTCTAACCAAATCAGACCACACTTCTCTGCATGGTGTTAGCACATAAACACACAGGCTACAAGAGGTCAGAGGCTGGGAATCCTGCAACAAGTTACTCACTTCCTGACACCCCCAAAGCCTGTCCCACCATCGACGAGGCACAAGTCAGGAGTGTGAGGTAATACTCCACACTTGTCCTGGATGGGGGCAGCTCCGACAACATCTCGACACCGTCCAGGGACAAAGCAGCTCCCCACCCCCTGCTCGATTGGCACCACATCCCACAAACACCCTCTCCCTCTGCCACCGACGCTCAAGATTCACTGCAGGAATTCATCAAAGCTCCTTAGCCGACATCTTCCAAACCAGTGAGCTCCAACTCCTAGAAGGACGAGGGCAGCAGATACATGGGAACACCACCCCCTTGCACGTTCCCCTCCCAGCCCACACACCACCCTGACTCGGAAACATATCGGCTCTTCCTTCAGTGAGACTGGGCCAAACTCCTGGACTGCCCTCCCCAACAGCATTGTGGGTAACACAGGTTGGCCCAAAATGATAGCACAACCATTTCAGGTGTACACAGTTTACTGGGAACCTCAATGGTAGAGTAAATGCTGTCAACACATACCATTGATATTCCTCACCTCTCAGTCACACACACCACATCCTTTTTCTCAAACGCACGAGTAAAAATCTTTCAGTCTACATCCTCCCTGTCACACTTGCACTCGTTCTCAGATACACATTTGAAGCAAAAATTACTTCAGTCTACATACTCTCAAACACCTGATGTATGGGGCAGCACGGTGGCTCAGTGGTTATAACGGCTGCTCCACAGTGCCAGGGACCCAGGTTCGATTCCACCCTCGGGCAATTGCCTGTGCACGTTCTCCCCCGTATCTGCGTGGGTTTCCCCTGGGTGCAGGTTAGGGTAGGTCGGCCATGCACAATCGCCCCTAGTGTCCAGCGATTTGTAGGCTAGGTGCATGGCCCATGTGATATGCAGGGTCACCGAGTCAGGACAGGGGTGGGCGCTCTTTGGAGGATTGGTGAGGATTCAGTCGGTCAAATGGCCTGCATCTACACAGGAGGGATTGTACAGGCTGTCTCACAATCGACGTTGAACCTTCTCACACACTCTAAAATCTCTCTCACACGTACATCTGAATTCTCAGTTTGCATCCTCTCTCACTCTTGCGCACTCGATGTCAAAATTTCACCCTCACATTTAGAGTCATAGCGATGTACAACACAGAAACAGACCCTTCGGTCCAACCTGTCCATGCTGACCCAATCTAGTCCCACCTGCCAGCACCCGGCCCATATCGCTCCAAGCCCTTCCTATTCATGTCCCCATCCAGATGCCTTTTCAATGCTGTCATTGTACCAGCCTCCACCACTTCCTCTGGCAGCTCATTCCATACACGTACCACCCTCTGGGTGAAAACGTTACCCCCTCAGGTCCCTTTCCCCTCCCACCCTAAACCTCTGCCCCTCTAGTTCTGGACTCCCCCACCCCAGGGAAAAAAAAAACTTTGACTGTTCATCCTATCCATGTTTTCCACTCAAATTACACACTCGAGTGTAAAAATTTCTCGGTCTACATTCTGTGTAAAGTAATTCACACACATACACATCCTTCCTCGTGCACGCTCAGTGCAAGAATTTCTCATACACACCCAAATTATTTTTTTCTCTCACAACACAACCTCCAGATAATACAGCAATGCGCTTCATCATAATGCTGCCTTTCCCCCCCTCCCCAAATCCTGGCTTGATTTTGCGGTTAGTTGTTATTTCTGATAAAAATGGGTGGTTGCTTCTTCTCACATTCCCTGCCCCCCCTCCCCAACCTCGATTTGTTCTCAGCTCTTGAACTTTTAATACAGAACTTGCAAAGCACTGATGACCATCCTGGAGAAATGAATAATTCTTACGAGTAGGTTGCTTGTTCGTCCCAGTAACAGACATGTTTGAGGTGAATCAGAAAGCTTTGTGGGAGAATTTCTCTGCACAAGGTATAGAATGGGTCGCAGCTAGTAACTTCAAACTGTCACTGTTCAGACCGAGTTTTTAGATTAGATTCCCTACAGTGTGGAAATAGGCCCTCCGGCCTAACAAGCCCACACTGACCCTTGGAACAGCAACCCACCCAGACCCATTCCCCTACATTTACCCCTGACTAATACACCCTACACTATGGGACAATTTAGCCTGGCCAATTCACCTAACCCGCGAGTCTTTGGAGTGTGGGAGGAAACCCACGCAGACACGGGGAGAATGTGCAAACTCCACACAGTCAGTTGTCCGAAGTGGGAATTGAACTCAGGTCCCTGGCGCCGTGAGGCAACAGAACTAGCCACTGAGCAACCATGTCATTGATATAGTTTGCTCACTTTCTGTCCGTTTGTTGCGATAAGCTGGACATCTCGGCGGAAGGTACAGGAGAAGTTTCACAAAGGGGACAGTGTGGTCACTTTCAGGAGAGAGTGAATTGGCTGATATTCTTGTCTCTGGAAGGGAGAGAAGGCTGGCCGAGTGACCCGATCACGGGTGTTTCGGGCTCTGAAACTGATGTAGTTAGGAGATGAGAAGGTATCCCCGCGTGAGAGGTGAGGAAGAGTGGGAGAAGTTGGGCCGAATGGCCTTACTTTGTAGTACCGACAAGATACTGAAGGGTGCTGAGTAAATGGGTTTAGTTATACACTCAGCTGACCTTGGAGACATATTCTCTGCCACGGCAGGGGCCAAAAGGTCATAATATGCTCTATTTCTGTAAAGGTTGCCTGGGCTACCTGGGCTCATGGCCATCGCCCTCTACAGCAGAGTAAAGGGAGACCGGCAACTGTAGGAGACTTTAATCTGCCATTTGTGATTCAGAGGGTGAGTCTCTTTCTTGCCTTGCTATCAACAAGTTACCGGTTCACAGCCGCGCAGCAGAGACTTAAAATCCAAAATACAACTGGAAGCTGCTAGTGTTGATAGCAAGCGCCATACTGTCAGAGGGTCAGTGCTGAGGGAGCGGGCACTGTCAGAGAGTCGATTCTGAGGGAGTGGGCACTGTCGGAGGGTCAGTGCTGAGGGAGTGGGCACTGTCAGAGGGTCAGTGCTGAGGGAGCGGGCACTGTCAGAGAGTCGATTCTGAGGGAGTGGGCACTGTCGGAGGGTCAGTGCTGAGGGAGTGGGCACTGTCAGAGGGTCAGTGCTGAGGGAGTGGGCACTGTCAGAGGGTCAGTGCTGAGGGAGCGGGCACTGTCAGAGGGTCAATGCCGAGGGAGAGGGCACTGTCGGAGGGTCAGTGCTGAGGGAGCGGGCACTGTCAGAGGGTCAATGCCGAGGGAGAGGGCACTGTCGGAGGGTCAGTGCTGAGGGAGCGGGCACTGTCAGAGGGTCAATGCCGAGGGAGAGGGCACTGTCGGAGGGTCAGTGCTGAGGGAGCGGGCACTGTCGGAGGGTCAGTGCTGAGGGAGCGGGTACTGTCAGAGGGTCGATTCTGAGGGAGCAGGCACTGTCAGAGGGTCGATTCTGAGGGAGCAGGCACTGTCAGAGAGTCAGTGCTGAGGGAGAGGGCACTGTCAGAGGGTCAGTGCTGAGGGAGTGGGCACTGTCAGAGGGTCAGTGCCGAGGGAGAGGGCACTGTCAGAGGGTCAGTGCCGAGGGAGAGGGCACTGTCAGAGGGTCAGTGCTGAGGGAGCGGGCACTGTCAGAGGGTCAGCGCTGTGGGAGGGTCAGCACAGAGGAAGCGCCACACTGTGGGAAGGTCCGTGCTGTGGGAGGGTCAGCACTGAGGGAGCACCACACTGTGGGAAGGTCCGTGCTGTGGGAGGGTCAGCACTGAGGGAGCACCACACTGTGGGAAGGTCTGCGCTGAGGGAGGGTCAGCACTGAGGAAGCACCACGCTGTGGGAAGGTCTGCGCTGAGGGAGGGTCAGTGTTGAGGGTGCACCACACTGTGGGAGGTTCAGCGCTGAGGAAGTGCCATGCTGTGGGAGGGTCAATGTTGAAGGAGTGGGTAGTGTCAGAGGGTGAGCGCTGAGGGAACACGCACTGTCAAATGTGCTGTTTTTCAGACAGGATGTTAAACAGGTGGCTGCCTGCCTTCTAGCTTCTCCGTGTTATCCTGGACCCAACATTACACTCATCCATCAGTTACTTGGTGACACTGAAGGTGTCATATAAATGCATAACAGAACAGAGAGATGACAAATTTGGTATGAGGTAATTGGTGTGGAGAACGGGGAGGAGTTAGTGAAAGCTCAGGAGTATAAGGAATGAGATAATGTGGTGTGATCCCTACATATTACATGCTGGGAAGTTGCTTAGCAACAGCAGCCATGTGAGGAAGGTATGGCTGGGACCTTTCATGCAAATGAGAGCGTTAAGCACATTTATTCAACGGCCTGTGTACCCCAACATCGATGTTTTCATCTTTTGTTTAATGAATAACACAGAATCGATCAATTCAATGGACTCCTGTCTGCAGTGTCAGACAAAAGGGGGACATGACAGAGGGATGAAAGCAGTAGTGACTGTGTAGAGGGGAGTATGTGTGTGTGTCTGTGTGTGTGTGTGCGGGGGTACTTAGGGAGGATTTAGGCCCCGGGGGGTTCACAGAGACGATCTTCAGGAGCTGGAGCCAACACACTCTCCACAGGCCCATCGTCTGGTGCGTTCAGGCTGGGTTTTCTGACTGGGATAACCTGAGCTGCCAGGGTGGGGGCTGCTCCCAGGACCCTCCATGAATGAGACCTGTCAGCTCGTGAGTCAGCTATCCCCTCCAGCTCACTCAGCGCAGGTACCTTCTCAGGCCTGCACTCCTAACACACCGAGCAGCCCGAGTCCCACACGCTGGCCCACACTGCTTTTCGGAGGGAGGGGACGGTGCTGGGATGTACACCCAGCTTCAAACAGAGAGCAACTTGACAAACACATGTTCTTTTAAGTGACAATCACAGCATCCTGGCTGATGGTGTCAGTGTAGAGTGAGCTTATCACTGTCTCTAACCCTGTGCTGTCCCTGTCCTTGGCTGATGGTGACAGTGTAGAGAGAGCTTTACACTGTATCTAACCCCGTGCTGACCCTGTCCTGGGAGTGTTTGATGGGGAACAGTGTAGAGAGAGCTTTCCTCTGTATCTAACCCCGTGCTGACCCTGTCCTGGGAGTGTTTGATGGGGAACAGTGTAGAGGGAGCTTTACTCTGTCTCTAACCCTGTGCTGTCCCTGTCTTGGGAATGTTTGATGGGGGACAGTGTAGAGGGAGCTTTACTATGTATCTAACCCCATGCTGACCCTGTCCTGGGAGTGTTTGATGGGGGAGGGGGCTTTACTCTGTAGAGATGTACAGTATGGAAACAGACCATTCGGTCCAACTTGTCTAAGTCTAACAGATATCCCAACCCAATCTAGTCCCACCTGCCAGCACCCGGCCCATCTCCCCCCAAACCCTTCCTATTCATGTCCCCATCCAGATGCCTTTTAAATGCTGTCATTGTACCAGCCTCCACCACTTCCTCTGGCAGCTCATTCCATACACGCACCACCCTCTGGGTGAAAATGTTGCCCCTTAGGTCCCTTTCCCCCCTCACCCTAAACCTATGCCCCTCTAGTTCTGGACTTCCCCACCCCAGGGGAAAAGACTTTGCCTATTTACCCTATCCATGCCCCCCATGATTTTATAAACCTCTATAAGGTCACCCCTCAGCCTCCGACGCTCCAGGGAAAACAGCCCCAGCCTGTTCAGCCTCTCCCTGTAGCTCAAACCCTCCAACATCCTTGTAAATCTTTTCTGAACCCTTTCAGGTTTCACAACATCCTTCCAATAGGAGGGAGACCAGAATTGCACACAATATTCTAACAGTGGCCTAAACAAAGTCCTGTACAGCCGCAACATGACCTCCCAACTTCTACACTTGATGCTCTGACCAATCAGGGAAAGCATACCAAACGCCTCCTTCACTATCCTATCTATCTGCGACACCACTTTCAAGGAGCTATGAATCCAAGGTCACTTTGCCTGGGAGTGTTTGATGGGGGAAGATACTACAGAGTGAGCTTTACCTTGTATCTAACCCCGTGCTGTCCTGTCCTGGGAGTGTTTGTTGGGGACAGTGTAGAGAGAGAGCTTTACTCTGCATCTAACCCTGTGCTGCCCCTGTCCTGGGAGTGTTTGATGGGGGACAGTGTAGAGGGAGCTTTACTCTGTATCTAACCCCATGCTGCCCCTGTCCTGGGAATGTTTGATGGGGGACAGTGTAGAGGGAGCTTTACTCTGTATCTAACCCCATGCTGCCCCTGTCCTGGGAATGTTTGATGGGGGACAGTGTAGAGAGAGCTTTACTCTGCATCCATCCCTGGACTGTACAACCCCTCATGCCTCTCCACAAGATACACAAGAGGTTGAAGCAGAGACAGGCCATTTTGCCTATCGGCCCTGTGCTATCATTGAACAGCTGATCGAATTTGGCCTGAGCCCTGGTTTCTTGTTTGCCAGTCCCCCTCTGTCACAGACAGACCTTCAAGCGAAGGAAATCTGCCGTCCTAACCTGGTCTGGCCTACAAGTGACTCCAGAGCCCGGGGTGACGGCGCTGACCCTTAACAGCTCTCTGGAATAGTCAGGGGAGCCTCTCTCTTCGAGGGCGGTTCGGCTGTGCTCCAAGTGTTCGCCCTCGTCACATCGCAGCAAAGAATGAATCGTAGAGGGAAAATAAAAATCAGCTGGAGCATCGGGCACGCTCGCCGGAGAGAGAATTCCAAAGATCGGTGACCCTGGGTGAGGCCTGTAGTACACACACACACACACGAGCGGGGAAATCCCTCCATTTCAACAGGCGACCCCCCCCCCCCCATTCTGGAATGAAACGTTCCGGCTGCAGCCAAGGGAAACCGATCAGCAGCAGCAGCAGAGGCGACGATGAAGCTCAGGGGAGTGGAGGAGGGATGGAAGTGGAGCAGGAAATGTGGGCTGAGTCGGGGAGGTGAAGCGATGGAAGGGGAGGGGGAGGAGCAGGAGAAGTGGGATGAGGAGAAGTCTGACTCTTTGTGCACAGTGGCTGATGGAGTCCCCTGCTCTGCCCTCAAGGTCACGCAGCCTGTAAGTGACCCACTATAGTGTGTACTTCACGCTGCAAGGGTGGTCACACCCTGAGAGAAGAACAGGGAGCAGCTTGAGATGGGAGGAAAAGGAGGCGCCAAGCTGTTGCTCGGTGGGGGAATTGGGGTGTGTAAGAGATAGAGACAGATGGGGGAGGAGGGGGAAGGAAGAGAGAGAGAGAGAGAGAGAGAGAGAGAGACATAGATAGAGAGAGACACAGAGAGAGATAGATGGAGAGAGAGAAAGAAGGGGGGAGAGAAAGAGAGAGAGAGAGAGAGACAGACAGACAGACAGACGCCATGGAGTACAGGTCATGCACTGAGAGCACTCAACATGACACCTCCTCCTGTGTTCTCATTCCCATTCCTTATCTATCTTTGCCAACCAGCTTCACACCCCCGTGTGTAACATGGACGCAGTGTCAGCTGTGGCCAGCACTTGCTCCTCTGACTCAGACGATCGTGGGTTTGAGTCAGGATCTGTGGGACTTCCACATGAGAGAGCAGACCCCATTACTTTCACACCTCAGCTGAAAGACAGTGCTACTGATAGCGTGGCACTCCCTTGGCAGTGACCCTCCGACAGCACGATGCTCCCTCAGCACTTACCCTCCCCACAGCACGGCCCTCCCTCGGCACTGACCCTCCGACAGCACGATGCTCCCTCAGCACTTACCCTCCCCACAGCACGGCCCTCCCTCGGCACTGACCCTCCGACAGCACGATGCTCCCTCAGCACTTACCCTCCCCACAGCACGGCCCTTCCTCGGCACTGACCCTCCGACAGCACGATGCTCCCTCAGCACTGACCCTCCCACAGCACAATGCTCCCTTAGCACTGACCCTCCCACAGCACGGCACTCCCTCCAATTTGTAGAAAGTTTCAGAGAACACCTCCGGACAGGAGCACCAATCAACCCCACCGCCCCGTGACTGAACACGTCAACTCTCCCTCCCGGTCCGCGGAGGGCACGCAGATCCTGGGTCTGCTCCACCGCCAAATGCTGGCCACCCCCACGCCCGGAGGAAGAACGCCTCATCTTCTGCCTTGGGACCCTCTGACCCACATGGCATCAATGTGGATTTCACCAGTTGCCTAATCTCCTCTCCCCCCCCCCCCCCCCCAACCCCTTCTCATCCTAGATCCAACCCTCGAGAGCTGTCCCATCTTCCTGCCCATCTATCCGCTCCACCGCCCTCTCCGACCTTCATCTACCCATCGTATTCCCAGCTACCTTCCCCCCTCCCAGCCCCAGCCTCGCTCCCCCCCCCCCCCCCCGGGCTCCCCCCAACCACACGCCTAACGAAGGGCTTATGCTCGAAACGTCGACTCTCCTGCTCCTCGGATGCTGCCTGACTGGCTGTGCTTTTCCAGCACCACACTTTCTGACTCCATTAGTCTGGCCCCTGAATTCCCCCACCCCCTGGAGGAACTCTGCAAATCTCTCCGTCCCACACACACACCCCCTCCCCCCCCCCCCCCCCAACCCCCACCCACATTTTCGACCCTCCCCCCCCTCCCGTTTTGAACGTCCCTGTTGAATCTCCGTTTCAGGCAGCGGGTACCAGGGTGCAAAAACTCGACAAATTCTGTTCATCTCAGCCCCACCCTCCCCTCGCTTGCTCTCTGGTTCTCTCTCCGACCTGGTGACTCGCACTCCTGCCAGATGGAATGGCTCCTCCTCTGGTCCTCAATCGAAACCCTTCCCTCCCTCCTCGTGTTGGACGACCCAATTAAATCTCCCCTCTAGCCTTTTCTGCCCCTGGGAAAACTATAAAATCTCTGTCTCTCTGCATGAACACTCATCCCTGGCACCATTGAGACATATTCTGATGGCGGCTAAATCCAGTGATGCCCAGAGAAGGGGGTAGACGCAAGGACGTTGCAATGATTCCCTTCTTGCCCCTGGGATATACACCCGGGGGGGTTTGACCTGCCAGTCCACTCGCCCTCTCCATCTCAAGTGCCCTCAGGGTGTGATGATGCCCACACGCCAAGACCCCAGTGAACCCACGCTGGCCCCTCGTCAGCAGGCTGAGAGATGGGAGGGTTGGAAAGCTGGAAGATGGAGCCGCTTGTGGGAGACTGGGCAGGTGGATACCACAGACCGAGAAAAGCTGCTATCACTGCTGGCTGACGCAAATTGCTCTCACAGCACGGGGCGGGTGGTGGGGGGGGAGGGGGGAGTCAGCTGCGTGCTAATAAACTGATGTGCAAGGATTACAGGTGGGCGTCAGGTTGGCCCTTGACCACATGGTTCAGAGGAGATTCACCAGGACGTGGCCAGGAATGGAGCGTTTGAGTTAAAGGGACAAGCAGGGACGTTTTCCCACCGCAACCTCGAAGGCTGAGGGGTGAACTCCTAGAGGTTGAAAAAAATCACAAGGGGCATAGATAAGGTGAATGACAGGTGTCTTTTCCTTACAGTGGGGGATTTCAAGACCGGGGTCATATCTTTTAAGGTGACAGGAGACAGATTTTTAAAAGTCACAGATTTATAGAGATGTCCAGCACAGAAACAGACCCTTCAGCCCAACCCGTCCATGCCAGCCAGATATCCCAATCCAATCTAGTCCCACCTGCCAGCACCCAGCCCATATGCCCCCAAACCCTTCCTATTCATGTACCCACCCAGATGCCTCTTAAATGCTGTCATTGTACCAGCCTCCACCACTTCCTCTGGCAGCTCATTCCATACACGTACCACCCTCTGGGTGAAAAAGTTGCCCCTCAGGTTCCTTTCCCCTCTCACCCTAAACCTATGCCCCTCTAGTTCTGGACTCCCCCACCCCAGGGAAAAGACCTTGCCCTATTTACCCTATCCATGCCCCTCATGATTTTATAAACCTCTATAAGGTCACCCCTCAGCCTCCGACACTCCAGGGAAACAGCCCCAGCCTGTTCAGCCTCTCCCTGTAGCTCAAACCCTCCAACATCCTTGTAAATCTTTTCTGAACCCTTTCAAGTTTCACAACATCTTTACGCAGAGAGTTGTGAATGCATGGAAAGCACTGCCAGGAGTGGTGGTGGAAGCAGAGTCATTGGGGACATTTAAAGACAGCAGTGAATCAAGGGGGCTGTAGGGTAGGTTATTTTATTTTTGATTAGGAATAACGCTCGGCACAACATCGTGGGCTGAGGGGCCTGTTCTGTGCTGTACATTTCTATGTTATATACTTTATGTAACATCTTTCCGATAGGAAGGAGACCAGAATTGCACGCAATATTCCAACAGTGGCCTAACCAATGTCCTGTACAGCCGCAACATGACCCTCCCAACTCCTATACTCAATACTCTGACCAATAAAGGGAAGCATAAACTTTATCTTTTAAGCACAAGGAGGGTGGCTCGTGTGTGAAATGGGGGTGGGGGTGGGGTAGGGGTGGGTGGGGGTGGGGTAGGGGTTGGTGGGGGGGTGTGGCGGTGGAGTTGGTGAGGGTGGGGGTGGAGTTGGTGGGGGTGGGGATGTGTGTTGGGGGGTGGGTGTGGGGGGTGGGTGTTGGAGGTGGGTGTTGGGGGGGTGGGGGTATCTGTAGGGGTTGTGAAGGGGGATGAGTGAGGGGGGTGTGAGGGGAGGGTGTGAGGGGGGGTGTGAGGGGGGGTGTGAGGGGGGGTGTGAGGGGGGGTGTGAGGGGGGGGTGTGAGGGGGGTGTGAGGGGGGTGTGTGAGGGGGGGGGGTGTGAGGGGGGGGGGGTGTGAGGGGGGGTGTGAGGGGAGGGTGTGAGGGGGGGTGTGAGGGGGGGTGTGAGGGGGGTGTGAGGGGGGGTGTGAGGGGGGGTGTGAGGGGGGGTGTGAGGGGGGGTGTGAGGGGGGGTGTGAGGGGGGGTGTGAGGGGGGGTGTGAGGGGGGGGTGTGAGGGGGGGGGGGTGTGAGGGGGGGGGGTGTGAGGGGGGGGGGTGTGAGGGGGGGGGTGTGGGGGGGGGGGGTGTGAGGGGGGGGTGTGAGGGGGGGGTGTGAGGGGGGGGTGTGAGGGGGGGGTGTGGGGGGGGGGTGTGAGGGGGGGTGTGAGGGGGGGTGTGAGGGGGGGTGTGAGGGGGTGTGTGAGGGGTGTGTGTGAGAGGGGAGGTGTGAGAGGGGGGTGTGGGGGGGGTGTGAGGGGGGTGTGAGAGGGGGTGTGAGAGGGGGTGGGGGGTTGTGGGGGGGGGGGCTAGGGGGTTGTGGGGGGGGAGGTTGTGGGGGGTGTGGGGGGTGTGGGGAGTGGGTGTTGGGGGGTGGGTGTTGGGGGGTGGGTGTTGGGGGGTGGGAGTATCTGTAGGGGGTTGTGAAGGGGGATGTGTGGGCGGCTGTGAGGGGGGTATGGGGGGTTGTGTGAGGGGGGGTGAGGGGAGGGGTGAGGGGTGTGAGGCGGGGGTGTGAGGCGGGAGTGTGAGGCGGGGGTGTGAGGAGGATATGTGGGGGTGTGTGAGGAGGATATGTGGGGGGGGAGTGGGGGTGTGTGGGAGGGTGTGGGGGGGTGATGTGGGGGGGGGGATGTGGGGGGGGATGTGAGGGGGGATGTGAGGGGGTGGGGGCGGCGTGAGTGGGCGGGGGGAGCGTGAGGGGGCGGGGACGGGGCGTGAGGAGGCAGGGGGGGTGAGGAGGCGTGAGGAGGCAGGGGGTGAGGAGGCGTGAGGAGGCAGGGGGGTGAGGGGCGGGGGAGGGCGTGAGGAGGCGTGAGGGGGCGGGGGGCATGAGGGGTGAGGCGTGAGGGGGCGGCGGGGAGTGTGTGAGGGGGTGGCGGGGGGTGTGTGAGGGGGTGGCGGGGGGTGTGTGAGGGGGGCGGCGGGGGGGTGTGAGAGGGGGTGGCGGTGGTGTGTGTGAGGGGGCGGCGGGGGGTGTGTGAGGGGGGCGGCGGGGGGGGTGTGAGAAGGGGCGGCGGGGGGGTGTGAGAAGGGGCGGAGGGGGGTGTGAGAGGGGGCGGCGGGGGTGTGTGAGGCGGCGGCGGGGGGGTGTGAGAAGGGGCGGCGGGGGGGTGTGAGAAGGGGCGGCGGGGGGGTGTGAGAAGGGGCGGAGGGGGGGGTGTGAGAGGGGGCGGCGGGGTGTGTGAGAGGGGGCGGCGGGGGTGTGTGAGAGGGGGCGGCGGGGGGGTGTGTGAGGGGGCGGCGGGGGGGTGTGTGAGAGGGGGCGGCGGGGGGGTGTGAGAGGGGGCGGCGGGGGGGGTGTGAGAGGGGGCGGCGGGGGGGTGT